>NC_136068.1:1549647737-1549676112 GCF_964261635.1 Lissotriton helveticus | reverse complement strand
GATATAATATAGAGATTATAGAGATAGATATATAGAGATAGAGATAGAGATATATAGAGATAGAGATATATAGAGATAGAGATATATAGAGATAGAGATATATAGAGATAGAGATAGATATATAGAGATAGAGATAGAGATATATAGAGATAGAGATAGATAGAGATAGAGATAGAGATAGATAGAGATAGAGATAGAGATATATAGAGATAGAGATATATAGAGATAGAGATATATAGAGATAGAGATATATAGAGATATATAGAGATATATAGAGATATATAGAGATAGAGATAGAGATAGAGATATATAGAGATATATAGAGATATATAGAGATAGAGATAGAGATAGAGATAGAGATATATAGAGATAGAGATATATAGAGATAGAGATAGAGATATATAGAGATAGAGATAGAGATATATAGAGATAGAGATAGAGATAGAGATATATAGAGATAGAGATAGAGATATATAGAGATAGAGATAGAGATAGAGATATATAGAGATATATAGAGATAGAGATATATAGAGATATATAGAGATAGAGATATATAGAGATATATAGAGATAGAGATATATAGAGATATATAGAGATAGAGATAGAGATAGAGATATATAGAGATATATAGAGATATATAGAGATATATAGAGATATATAGAGATATAGAGATATATAGAGATATAGAGATATATAGAGATATATAGAGATATATAGAGATAGAGATAGAGATATATAGAGATAGAGATAGAGATATATAGAGATAGAGATAGAGATATATAGAGATAGAGATATATAGAGATATATAGAGATAGAGATATATAGAGATATATAGAGATAGAGATAGATAGAGATAGAGATAGAGATAGATAGAGATAGAGATATATAGAGATAGAGATATATAGAGATATATAGAGATAGAGATATATAGAGATATATAGAGATAGAGATATATAGAGATATATAGAGATAGAGATATATAGAGATATATAGAGATATATAGAGATAGAGATAGAGATAGAGATATATAGAGATATATAGAGATATATAGAGATATATAGAGATAGAGATATATAGAGATATATAGAGATAGAGATATATAGAGATAGAGATATATAGAGATAGAGATAGAGATATATAGAGATAGAGATATATAGAGATAGATAGAGATAGAGATAGAGATAGAGATAGAGATAGAGATAGAGATAGAGATAGAGATAGAGATAGAGATAGAGATATATAGAGATAGAGATATATAGAGATAGAGATATATAGAGATAGAGATATATAGAGATAGAGATATATAGAGATAGAGATATATAGAGATAGAGATATATAGAGATAGAGATATATAGAGATAGAGATATATAGAGATAGAGATAGAGATATATAGAGATAGAGATATATAGAGATAGAGATAGAGATATATAGAGATAGAGATAGAGATATATAGAGATAGAGATAGAGATATATAGAGATAGAGATAGAGATAGATAGAGATAGAGATATATAGAGATAGAGATAGAGATATATAGAGATAGAGATATATAGAGATAGAGATATATAGAGATATATAGAGATATATAGAGATATATAGAGATATATAGAGATAGAGATAGAGATAGAGATAGAGATAGAGATAGAGATAGAGATAGAGATAGAGATAGAGATATATAGAGATATATAGAGATATATAGAGATAGAGATAGAGATAGAGATAGAGATATATAGAGATAGAGATATATAGAGATAGAGATAGAGATAGAGATATATAGAGATAGAGATATATAGAGATAGAGATAGAGATATATAGAGATAGAGATAGAGATATATAGAGATAGAGATAGAGATATATAGAGATAGAGATAGAGATAGAGATATATAGAGATAGAGATAGAGATATATAGAGATAGAGATAGAGATATATAGAGATAGAGATAGAGATAGAGATATAGAGATAGAGATAGAGATATATAGAGATAGAGATAGAGATATATAGAGATAGAGATAGAGATAGAGATATATAGAGATATATAGAGATAGAGATATATAGAGATATATAGAGATAGAGAGAGATAGAGATATATAGAGATATATAGAGATAGAGATATATAGAGATATATAGAGATAGAGAGAGATAGAGAGAGATAGAGATATATAGAGATAGAGATAGAGATATATAGAGATATATAGAGATATATAGAGATATATAGAGATATATAGAGATAGAGATATATAGAGATATATAGAGATAGAGATATATAGAGATATATAGAGATAGAGATAGAGATATATAGAGATAGAGATAGAGATATATAGAGATAGAGATATATAGAGATAGAGATAGAGATATATAGAGATATATAGAGATATATAGAGATATATAGAGATATATAGAGATATATAGAGATATATAGAGATATATAGAGATATATAGAGATATATAGAGATAGAGATATATAGAGATAGAGATATATAGAGATAGAGATATATAGAGATATATAGAGATAGAGATATATAGAGAGAGATATATAGAGATATATAGAGATAGAGATAGAGATAGAGATAGAGATAGAGATAGAGATAGAGATATATAGAGATATATAGAGATATATAGAGATATATAGAGATAGAGATATATAGAGATAGAGATAGAGATATATAGAGATAGAGATATATAGAGATATATAGAGATAGAGATATATGGAGATATAGAGAGATATAGAGAGATAGAGATATATAGAGATATAGAGAGATAGAGATAGAGATATATAGAGATAGAGATAGATAGAGATAGAGATATATAGAGATAGAGATATATAGAGATAGAGATATATAGAGATAGAGATATAGAGAGATAGAGATAGATAGAGATAGAGATAGAGATAGAGATATATAGAGATAGAGATAGAGATAGAGATAGAGATAGAGATAGAGATAGAGATAGAGATAGAGATATATAGAGATAGAGATAGAGATAGAGATAGAGATATATAGAGATAGAGATAGAGATATATAGAGATAGAGATAGAGATAGAGATATATAGAGATAGAGATAGAGATATATAGAGATATATAGAGATAGAGATAGAGATATATAGAGATATATAGAGATAGAGATAGAGATAGAGATATATAGAGATAGAGATATATAGAGATATATAGAGATAGAGATATATAGAGATATATAGAGATAGAGATATATAGAGATATATAGAGATAGAGATATATAGAGATATATAGAGATAGAGATATATAGAGATAGAGATAGAGATAATTAGAGATATATAGAGATAGAGATATATAGAGATAGAGATATATAGAGATAGAGATAGATAGAGATAGAGATAGATAGAGATAGAGATAGATAGAGATAGAGATAGATAGAGATAGAGATAGATAGAGATAGAGATATATAGAGATAGAGATATATAGAGATAGAGATAGATAGAGATAGAGATAGAGATAGATAGAGATAGAGATATATAGAGATAGAGATATATAGAGATATATAGAGATAGAGATATATAGAGATATATAGAGATAGAGATATATAGAGATATATAGAGATAGAGATAGAGATAGAGATATATAGAGATATATAGAGATATATAGAGATATATAGAGATAGAGATAGATAGAGATAGAGATAGATAGAGATAGAGATAGATAGAGATATATAGAGATAGAGATAGAGATATATAGAGATATAGAGAGATAGAGATAGAGATATATAGAGATAGAGATATATAGAGATAGAGATAGAGATATATAGAGATAGAGATAGAGATAGAGATAGAGATAGAGATATATAGAGATAGAGATAGAGATATATAGAGATAGAGATAGAGATATATAGAGATAGAGATAGAGATAGAGATATATAGAGATATATAGAGATAGAGATATATAGAGATATATAGAGATAGAGATATATAGAGATAGAGATATACAGAGATAGAGATATATAGAGATAGAGATAGAGATAGAGATAGAGATATATAGAGATATATAGAGATAGAGATATATAGAGATATATAGAGATATATAGAGATAGAGATAGAGATATATAGAGATAGAGATAGAGATAGAGATATAGATATAGATATAGAGAGATAGATATAGATATATAGATATAGATATAGATATATAGATATATAGATATATAGATAGATATATATAGATATATATATATGAATGGATATATATATATGAATGGATATATATATATATGGATATATATATGAATGGATATATATGGATATATATATATATAGATATATATATCCCCACACATATATATATATATATATATATATATATATATATATATATATATATATATATCCACACACATATATATCCCCACACACACATATATATATATGTGTGTGGATATATATATATATATGTGTGTGTGGGGATATATATATATATATATATATATGTATATATATATATATATATATATATATATATATGTATATATATATGTATATATATATATATGTATATGTGTGTGGATATATATATATATGTGTGTGTGTGTGAATATGTGTGTGTGGATATATATATATATGTGTGGATATATATATATGTGTGGATATATATATATATATATATATATACATATATATATATATATATATATATTTTACATTACCTACTGGCGGTCGCCAGTAGGTATATATAGTTAGGATTTTTTCTCTATGGGATTTTTGAATATTCTATGTCTAATAACTTTGGCGTATGTGGACGGAATTGGCTGAAATTTTCAGGAAAATGGCACATTTTGTTTCTGAGCAGCCCTTGAAAATTTGGGGGGGGTTCGTCAAGGGGGGGCCGAGAAAAAAGGGGGGTCCCAAAACGTGTTTTTAACATTGAGTTTTCCATAGGGCGGTTGGCCTCACTTTTAGCCCGAACGGCTGAATGGATTTGCACGAAACTTGGCAAAATTGTAGGGACTGGTAGCCCGATGTGCCTTTTGTAGGTCTCAATATATGTGCTCCAGTGGATTTTGAGAAATTAACGTTTAAAAAAAGATATATATCTGTAACAGCGCACCGCTTCGCGTACTTTTCGCGTTACGGAGCTTTGCGAAGCGAAGCTGATTGGCTCTCCGGTGTCTGTAAACATTCCAAACAGTACGTAGCGGCCGCCATCTTGTCTCTCGGTAGGATCGAGAGACAAGAGGAGGCCAAAGCGAAGGGGCAAATGACCATAAGGGGGCATAGTAGATCCTCGCTGACCCCCTAGGTTTGATGTGGAGGTTTAAAAAGGGCCCCGCGGGGCAAAAAAAAAAAATAATAATAATAATCGAACGGCTGAATGGATTTGCACGAAACTTGGTAAAATATTAGGGACTGGTAGCCCGATGTGCCTTTGCTAGGTCTCAATATATGTGCTTCAGTGCATTTTGAGAAATTAACGTTCAAAAACAAGATATATATCTGTAACAGCGCTCCGCTTCGCGGAGATAAAATTATATCTGTATTACCTAGCTGTTGCTAACACCAGTTAGCGACGGCTAGTAGGAGATAGCGACCATCTTGGGCCCCACTTTGCATGTGAGTGATATTTATCACTAATGACATGCAAAGTGGGCATGCCAAGATGTTAGCGATGTTAGCGACTGTTTCCAGTCGCTATCTCCTATTATCAACTTTTGGAAATATTCGAGATAAGCGCGAATATCTCCAAAAAGTAACAGCTGCCCTGAGCAGTTCTTAGCCATGTTATGCAATGGGAGGTGGATAACATGGCTAAGAGCATTAGCTCGGTAATGCATGAATATCGCTGAGTTTTCAGCGATATTAATGCATTGCGGTCGTTTTTTATCGTATTTGCGATAAACCTTGATTAATAGCAAGGTTTATCTGCGATAATTTCTGACGGTAAAAAAATCTTTGCAATGCATCGTTAGGGATAAATATCGCTTAACTTTGGTAATATGCCCCAACGTCTGTTAACGTTCGATTCGAAGGAAATCAGGAAGTGTTGAAAAACATTGTCTGCGCCATCTTGTCTTTTTTCAAATGCCACACTTTTGTCGTGCACGGCAGCCATTTTAGATGCCTTGACCAGACCCACTCTGTGCACGCTGTCGATCCTTAGCATGGCTCCCCACCCTCGCAAGCATCTCACCCAGGCAGTGGTCACCCCCGCTCTGTCTTATGCATGGGTAATAAACCTCCCCCCATCTGCGCTGCTCTTCCCTGAGAATCACACCCTGTGCCCGCCCGACACCTCCCTTTCGCCCTATTCACTACCGCACCCTCTGACACTCCTTTTCCTCTGTGTCCGATTGTCCAGGCCGGTCCTAGGCTATCAGCTAGCCCTGCAGATGTAGTTTATGGCCACAGCTGTAAAGAATCACCCCTCTTCAAAGGAGTTATAGTAGATCAAGGCCCACACTCGATGAGATCCGTCACAGCAGAAGCGTTGCTATTATCTGAAAACCATCCTGTATTGTGATTGGGGAGGGGACCGAGCGTGAAGCGGAAGATTCCAGGGATGACTCTTTGTACATCAAAGTTTTTACAATTATGTGTCACATTAAAAATATATAGCACTCCGACAAAGTAGTAAGATTATAAAACTTTAATAATTTATAAATATATACAAGAAAACAAAAATAGTAATAACATATAAACATTTTTAGGGAAAAACAACGAAGTAGCGGTCGGCTGTGCGAATAGTCCCAATGCAGCACAACGTCCAGATTTCCGGCGTGGGGCGCCGCGGGGGGTGGGTCATCAGTAGCAAACTGTTGTGCGAATAGTTCCAAGGCAGCAGAACGCGCCGAAATCTAGATGACACGAAAGTGATGTCTAGTAAGTTGCCACCCAGCAAATAACGGCGTGGGGCGTCGCGGGGGGTGGGTCATCAGTAGCAAACTGTTGTGCGAATAGTTCCAAGGCAGCAGAACGATGGCACCAAGGTGATGTCCAGTAAGTTGCCGCACTGGTTTTGGTATCCTACAATGCTGCTCCGAATAACGGCGTGGGGCGCCCCGGGGGAGGCGGCGTGAACGGGCCTCTCCAGGTGGAGTGTCATCTGTTGTAGTGGGGCGCCCCTTTACCGTTTCAGTTGCCATTCCGTCCGTTTTTGGTCCACTGTGTCAAAAGCCGCAATTCAGCTGAGTTGCGCCCACTCTTGCGGTGCAGCGATAGGCGGCTGTCACAGGACTCTCAAAATGGCGGCAGGCTCTTTCCTTTTTGGGCCTGGTCCACTGAAATGGCCCTGGGACACCTTGGAAATCGGACGCTTGTCTGCTAGGTCTTGGACCCCATTCTCGAAAGCGTCCCCTCCGTCTTGAGAATTCATCAAAAGTTTTGGGGGCCCCGACTCCTGCAGGCTTCTGGTGGGGAGCGGCTGCCATGATTGCTCGCGGAATGACCACGACGGAGCTACGAGATGGTGGTGCTCTCATGCTGACGCCAGTTTAGTCTGAAACATCCAGAAACAAGGTGGGGCTTTCATCGTTTGGGGAAAAAAAAAAAAGTTTTCATCCAATGAAAAGTGTTGTTTTTAGGTCATATGATCAAGCCTTCCATCATTAGGAAACCAAAAGTAAAATGAACCAATGAAAAGTTTTATAAACAAGTCACATGACCTGTTATGCGGCATAGGGTATAAAATGCGGAGAAAATACGTTGGCACGTGAGGCGGCGTCAGTAGCGGACCGATGTGCGAATAGGCCGAAGGCAATACAACGCGCCAAGATCCGGATGGCACCGAGGTGGTGTCCAGCAAGTTGCAGCACTGGTGTGGCCATCCTACAATGCTGAAAGTCGGCGTGGGGCGCCCCGTTGGCCTGTGAGTTTGCGTCAGTAGCGGACCGATGTGCGAATAGGCCGAAGGCAGCACAACGCGCCAAGATCCGGATGGCACCGAGGTGGTGTCTAGTAAGTTGCCGCACTGGTGTGGCCATCCAACAATGCTGAAAGTCGGCGTGGGGCGCCCCGTTGGCCTGTGAGATGGCGTCAGTAGCGGACCGATGTGCGAATAGGCCGAAGGCAGCACAACGCGCCAAGATCCGGATGGCACCGAGGTGGTGTCTAGTAAGTTGTCGCACTTCTGTGGCCATCCTACAATGTTGAAAGTCGGCGTGGGGCGCCCCGTTGGCCTGTGAGATGGCGTCAGTAGCGGACCGATGTGCGAATGGGGCCAAAGGCAGCGCAACAATATTTTCTGACTGACACCACAAGGCGCTGAGATGCCAAGATCCGGATGGCACCGAGGTGATGTCTAAGTTGCGGACTGATGTGCGAATGGGGCCAAAGGCAGCGTAACAATATTTTTTGTATGGAAGATACCACTAGGCGATTGAAATGCCAAGATTCGGATGGCACCGAGGTGATGTCTAGCAAGTTGCTGTACTGGTGTGGTCATCCTACAATGCTGAAACTCGGCGTGGGTCGCCCCATTAGCCTGTGAGATGGCGTCAGTAGCGGACCGATGTGCGAATAGGCCGAAGGCAGCACAACGCGCCAAGATCCGGATGTCACTGTGGTGGTTTCATAGTTGAGAGGCACTTCATCTGCAGTGGGGCGCCGAGATCCGGATGGCACCGAGGTGATGTCTAGCAAGTTGCTGTACTGGTGTGGTCATTCTACAATGCTGAAAGTCGGCGTGGGGCGCCCCATTAGCCTGTGAGATGGCGTCAGTAGCGGACTGATGTGCGAATGGGGCCAAAGGCAGCGCAACAATATTTTCTGAAGAGAAGACACCAAAAGGTGCTGAGATTCCAAGATCCGGATGGCACCGAGGTGGTGTCTAGCAAGCTATGCAGTTGAGTTGTGTGCGCACTTGCAGCGAATAGGTCGAAGGCAGCATAACAATGTTTTTTGAATAGAAGACACCACAAGGCGTTGAGATTCGGTTACCACCGAGGTGATGTCTAGCAAGTTGCCGCACTGGTGTGGCCATCCTACAATACTGCTCCGAATAACGGCGTGGGGTGCCCGAAGGGGGGGGGGAGCCGCCGTGAATGGGCCTTCCTAGGTGGAGGCTCGTCTGCTGTAGTAGGGGGCCCCTTTACCGTTTCAGTTGCCATTCAGCTGAGTTTCGGCTGCTCTTGATGCTACAGCGACAGGCGGCTGCAAGAGGACTCTCAAAATGGCGGCCTGTTCTTTGGATTTGGGCCTGGTCCACTAAAATGGCCCTGGGACACCTTAGAACTCGAAACGCTCGATTTTTTTTTTTTCCTTTCTTGTACATGCAAAAAAAGGTAAATGCCCGGTACGTTACACGCTTCATCTGCCACGATGAACTCTCCAGAGGAACCGAAAAAAAATATAGTTGTGGTAACTATACCATGCATCGTCATATGGAGAGGTGGCACCAATTAATTATAGTGCTGCATAAAAGAGAGATTTGGAGGAGAACCCCTGACCTGCTAGTACATTCATCAAAGAAGTGGCACTGAGAGCTTCAGAGGCAAGGGAAACGGTCCCAAATATTTAGAAGAACTTTGGAAAGATTAAAATGACATGTTTAGATTGTGGCAAATTAATTTCATGTGGACAGATGAGTGTTACTCTAATAAATACAGCATATAAACATCATCATAGTCGATGGTTGGTAGAGACATTTTGACTATATCCTGGACCTGCCCGTCCTCGCCCAAAATGGCGCCGGAATAAATGGGACTCGTAACTCCTTGTTGTGTACTGGTTGCAGAACCTTGAAATCACGAGATACGTATGCAGTTTTGAAGCACATGGCGGGCGGGGACGAGAATTGATTGACTATTTCGACATCCCTATTGATATTAAGTTCTGATGTGTTATTGATTACTGTACTGTTGAAAGTTCGAATTAACGTCACCCATGGTACTTGCCCGCAAATGTATATCTAGATAATTTTATTGTAACTGGCCCTGTCGTATTTTAATTATAAAATGTACGTCCACCGATTCCGTAACTGTTAGACACCTTAGTTCTTGCAACCTAATGGCCCGCCCGTTACGTTCCTCTACAGTGTAAATGTCTATTCATCATATACGATTACAGTTTGCTCTGTGGCAGGCCCACGTGGTTATAGGCTCGTATTTGTATAATGAAATTTTCACAATAAAGGTTTTTAAAAGAAAACATGGTAGTAGTATATACATTGGTAAAGTTTTTAATAATAGTGACTGTTTTAGAATCATTAAAAGGCAAGTGAAATAAAGCAGACCAATTACATGAAGGGTAAAAGGTATAATACGAAGGAACGCAGTAAAGATAAATGGTCAAGGGCTGTTGTGTTTTCTATTCCTGCAACATAAAGTGATCGATAAGAATCTCATATTCAGGCGTATCGGCGACTAAGACAGCAGGTCGACCCTCTTTTGCTCAACGGCTCCGTCATGGGACGAAGAAACGCTCTTTTTCTCGAAAAAAGAATATATTTTACTTGCAGGACAGTTGTAAAATTTCCGGGAAAGTACATTAGCCTGGAACATTATAACATATATTTAAGAAAAAATAATGTTCGGAAGTAATGAAAAGCGTAATTTTTAGGTCATATGACCAAGCCTTTCATCATTACAATAAGAAAAGTAAAATGAACCAATGAAAAGTTTTATTAACAAGTCACATGACTTGTTATGCTTACGTTACGCGCTGCGCGCCCCGGATGACTTCCGGATGCGCTAACGCGGTGCGTCATATGACGCATTACGCGACAACGCAGGTCCAGAATATAGTCAATGTCTCCACCAACCAGCGGTCGGAACACAACCCCTTTCAGCAGGCTAAATAGTTCTGTTAAATGACAACAGAAGGGACAGGCAACAAGAACCATCAGTCAAAGAGGGGAGGGCTAGTTCTTCTCTACCGGGTTACATTGGGGCGCTACCGGAACTGATCGAATTGGTAGTCTACAGTGTTTCTGGATGTTTCAGACTGAAGCTGGGGTTAGCATGAGAGCAGCACCATTTCGTAGCTCCGTCGTGGTCATTCCGCAACCAATCATGGCAGCCGTTCTTTATCGTTATTTTGGGCGGGGTGGGTGGCGGAGCCGAGCTGTTTTGCAGCCATCATTGTGTGGAGTTCAGTTCATCTCACTAGTTTTGTATTTGTCATGAGGAGTTGTTCCTAATGTTTCTATTTCAGCGAGGTCAAAAAGAGATCCCATTAGTGGCCTACTGATTTTGCTCGATTCCTTTTCTTTTTTTTTTACACGATTTTTCGTTATCTGCAAAGACTAAACAGAGTATTGCGACTCTGTGTTTGTTTGTAAATAGAGAATGAACCAAAGAGAACTAATTCTAAAACAGTAAATACTTGGATAACAATCAATCAAATGGAGAGAGAAGCAGGCACGACGGATTACAACGGGGGCAAAGGCCTGCGTTAACTACCTTTCACTATCTGCAAAGAGAGAGTACTCCTAATAGAAATGAGGGGGGGGGGCACCATTCAAAGCAGATCAGTGTGCATAAACACGAAAATGTTTTCACTTACCACGTACTTGACATTCGACAGCTTATGATATTTGCTATTAAAAAACCATTGAAATTCACTGAAAAAACCATAGGTTATAGACCATATATAGTTAGGAATTAGCATTTACAAAACCTTGAAAATTCACTGAAAAAACCATAGGTTATAGACCATATATAGTTAGGAATTAGCATTTAAAAAACCTTATTTTACTCACACAAAACCATTGAAATTCCATATATAGTTAGTTGCACTAACTATATATTGCGCACACGCAATCCACTGCTGATCATGTCACATATTACATCATTCATGACATGGTCAGTGACATCACTGATGACATCACTGATGACATCTCAAATGACATCACTGATGACATCACTGATGACATCTCATTTGACATCATTCTTGTGCTAATACGATAAACCTCTTCAGACTCTAATATAACCTTAGATACACTCAGTGTATACAGACACTCACACACTGCCACTCATCCATGGAGTTACTCACACACCCAGTCAGTCATGCAAAGAAACAATCTCACCTCCATTTCTTCAACTATACAGTTAAACACACCTTACTTATTGAAACATATACTAACACATATTTACTCTCTTATACAATCCCTGATACAAGTTCACAATGATCGATACAACCACTCACTCATTCAGTGGCTCTCATGCACAGTTATTTATATATGCCAACTCTCACATGTACTGTGTTTTACATATGTACTTACTATGACATGTAGCATTGAGATATCCATTCACTCATCAATACACTCATGCACACAGTCAACTGCCCATGTAGCTGTTTCCACATGCACTCTTGAACTCATACACCTAGTGAGTAAACTGCTCACACATCTATGCATAGAGTCACACACCTTCCAGCCACCCCCACACAAACTCAATCTCCCATAGAAATACTTGGGCAACCAATTAATAACACATATAGCCTCTCGTATAGCTAATGATCAACACATGCAGCAGTTTACAGAACAACAGACATAATGATGCACAAATTAAGACAGTTTAGTTACTAACCCATGCATTCAGTGAGACACATTTAATCACTCACTCATACAGTCAGTCACGCACCTACTAAATCCTTCATCCAGACACTTATACATCCACTCATTCTTCAATATGTAAGACATATTTTAACTTTACAGAAACATAGTCACTGGATGTTGTCATCAGTGATGTCATCAGTGATGTCATTTGAGATGTCATCAGTGATGTCATCAGTGATGTCACTGACCATGTCATGAATGATGTAATATGTGACATGATCAGCAGTGGATTGCGGGTGCGCAATATATAGTTAGTGCAACTAACTATATATGGAATTTCAATGGTTTTGTGTGAGTAAAATAAGGTTTTTTAAATGCTAATTCCTAACTATATATGGTCTCTAACCTATGGTTTTTTCAGTGAATTTTCAAGGTTTTGTAAATGCTAATTCCTAACTATATATGGTCTATAACCTATGGTTTTTTCAGTGAATATATATATATATATATATATATATATATATATATATATATATATATATATATATATATATATATATATATATATAATTACCTACTGGCGGTCGCCAGTAGGTATATATAGTTAGGATTTTTTCTCTATGGGTTTTTTGAAAATTCTATGTCTAATAACTTTGGCGTTTGTGGACGGAATTGGCTGAAATTTTCAGGAAAATGGCACATTTTGTTTCTGAGCAGCCCTTGAAAATTTGGGGGGGGTTCGTCCAGTGGGGGCCGAGAAAAAAGGGGGGTCCCAAAACGTGTTTTTAACATTGAGTTTTCCATAGGGCGGTTGGCCTCACTTTTAGCCCGAACGGCTGAATGGATTTGCACGAAACTTGGCAAAATTGTAGGGACTGGTAGCCCGATGTGCCTTTTGTAGGTCTCAATATATGTGCTCCAGTGGATTTTGAGAAATTAACGTTTAAAAAAAGATATATATCTGTAACAGCGGACCGGGCAGCGCTCTGGTTCGCGGACTTTTCGCGCAACGGAGCTTTGTGAAGCGAAGCTGATTGGTTCTCCGGCGTCTGTCAACATTCCAAACAGTCCGTAGCGGCCGCCATCTTGTCTCTCGGTAGGATCGAGAGACAAGAGGAGGTCAAAACAAAGGGGGAAATAACTATAAGGGGGCATAGTAGATCCTCGCTGACCCCCTAGGTTTGATGTGGAGGTTTTAAAAGGGCCCCGCGGGGCAAAAAAAAAAAATAATAATAATTGAACGGCTGAATGGATTTGCACGAAACTTGGCAAAATATTAGGGACTGGTAGCCCGATGTGCCTTTGCTAGGTCTCAATATATGTGCTCCAGTGGATTTTGAGAAATTAACGTTCAAAAAAAGATATATATCTGTAACAGCGCTCCGCTTCGCGTAACGGAGGTTTGCGAAGCTGATTGGTCATTCTGTCACTGGGCTATAGTTGGGCTACATCTGGCTGATATTTGGGCTACATTTGTTTTTTTGTGTGTCTGGCGGCCATCTTTGGGCTACATTGGGCTACATTGGGCTTCATTGGGCTACATTCGGCTAATTAGCAAATAGCTCATCGCAAACTAGGAATGGTAAAGAATCGCTATTTATTCCTTAAAGTTCGCTATTTAGGAAATGCAAAAAACTTTGATGATATATATGGCGGTTCATCTCTAACAAGATAAGAAGCATAGGGATACATTTATGATGACTGGCGCATCACCAGGGATGTGTTAGTCATTCTGTGCCGCTGTTCCGTCACCTATGGTGTGCTGCATTTACAATGCGGCGCATCATGGGGCAAAAACAGCACAGATGCGTGATGTATCTGTGCCGTAAAGGTGGCGCATTGCTGGAGTTGTATCGCAAGTGTGATGAAGCTCCAGCAAGGGTCGGGGGTGCCCCTGTCGCAGGGTTTCTGTTCTCACACAGAACTGTGGACAGAGGATTGGAACCTCGGCGAATTAGGGTGTCCCAAAACTCACGTTAGTAATCAAAAACTCCTTAGCAAGCTAGGTACAGTGTCACATTGGATATAACAAACTCTCAATGTTTAGACAATCCAGAATATGAACTTATAGTACCTCAGGATACGTGGAACTCATGAACAGTCGGTCGTTATAGATTTCTTAGAAACCAGAACATGGAGTTAAGAAGAACAGATGTGTATTTGAAATGTTTATTTACTAATGCCGTCTTCTCAGGCGTAGTACCTTAGATAATAAAAGTACACATATTATCAGTAGCAAAATTACCAGCATAGTTACTAGTACATAAAAAGTGAATGGTGATAGTATGTTAACATGCTGTAAATGAATAAGAGTTAGCAACACTTATAAGCAGCCGCGGGCCGTGGAGGGAGTTACGGTGAGGCAGGGAGGCGGGGAGGGGGAGAAGCAGGGTGGAGAATACAAGTACACATATTATCAGTAGCAAAATTACCAGCATAGCTACTAGTACATAAAAAGCGAATGGTGACAGTATGTTAACATGCTGTAAATGAATAAGAGTTAGCAACACTTATAAGCAGCCGCGGGCCGTGGAGGGAGTTACGGTGGGGCAGGGAGGCGGGGAGGGGGAGGGGCAAGGTAGAGAGGGCTCCACCCTGCTTCTCCCCCTCCCCGCCTCATCGTAACTCCCTCCACGGCCCGCGGCTGCTTATATCTCACCCTCCCTAATACACATATTATATTATTTGCTAAGAAGGTCTCTTTGTGTTGGTTTAGGGCGTGCCCATACTTTAGTGTCTTAGATTTGAAGGAATCACATCAGCATACACCAGCTCTCTCTTCATGTGAACCGCATCAACTGTTGTGTATGTGTGTTCGGCAAAGCAATATAAAACCCGCCTCATGCCCAGAATTGGCAGAAGTTGCACTTATGTTATGAGTATGAAGTCGTGGAGATCAGACCTCATAACAATTCTGTATCGTGTTGTTCTTGAAACTTTAGCACTCGCTGTACAGATATAGTTTAACAAGTAAAGCAGATAGTAGACCAATAACATATTATTCTCATGTAAACCACGATGAACTACTAGGTGGAAAGCTAAAGCAACAACTAAGTGTCGTGTGCAGAAGTTGCAAAAAAGGAAAAATGGCGTTTAAACCGGTAATGAGCCCATGCTAACTTAACACGGTGTAAAGATATCCAGGACCTAGATGACACCTCCTCATGATCCGGAAACGAACTGAATAAGATAATAGAAGTGCCATCTCATGAGAGCAGATTGCAAGTTTATATGTGGACGGTCCGCAAGGTAAAGCATTAAAAACTAGGAAAATTTAATGCTAAAGAAAAATAAAACAGCCAAGTACTTTATCGAGTCTTAAGCCAATAGGCAAGGTAAATAATAAAAACTTGACAAATAAGTCAATGAATTGTCAATGAAATGCTAGTACTCAGCATATCAAACATGAAAAAGGTCTATGACATAACTGTGTATGCAAAATAAGCTGCAACAGCCTCCAATAGGAAGTCACCGTCTTCATCCGAAAACAGTTCAGCCATCCAATTTAAAAGCGGAAAAGAACATACGTGCTCTCCCAGCACCGGATCCTCTATCACCATCAGAGGACAGCTCGGTGGGTTTTCAAGAAAGCTCTCTTCCAAGAAAGACTGTGCTGCCGCCAGTTAATTCCAGGGACCAAGTAGTCCATGCATCAATGCCACAGCCATAATCCTTTCGCCAGGACAAACCAACTCGTGAGTAATGATAGGAGTCATCAGCTGAATAAAGTCGACGTCAGGAGAAACCGGTCCGCAGAGACACAAATCAATGGCCCAATCGAAATCACAGGTCAGGCAGTGAAATACAGGCTGGACACAGGTGAAGTAGGAGAACCGAAAAGATAATCCATATGCCGTGCTTAATATCGCCAACGGCATTGTGCCATAATATTCTAGCATGCGATTGCGGAACAGTGTCAGCAGCTGCAGGGTCGGAGGTTGCATAGGAGGGACATCCATATTTAAAAATGTAAAAAAGCACAAGAGCGTCCGCTGGTAATGCAAGTAAAAATGCCAATCCACGAACCAGAGTGCAGAAAATACAATGAAAGGAAGCAGGGATGACTCCAAAGATTTTCTCAAATGAAGTCACGAGACCACTGGTAACAACTTTAAAAAAGTGCACCAGGGACTTTGTGGAGGATGCGTTAAAGATAGTCGGAAACATGTTGCTGAAATTGAAAGGCAAATGTTAATTGAAAAAGGTTTTGCACCTCTGTATGGGTGTTCGCTATGTGAAGTACGAAAGTTTCACGGGCCGAACTCAAGGCCACCTCTCTCTGAGACAAAAGAGCTCTTATTCTTGCCATGCCGTTGAAACGTGTCTCAAGGTTGGTATTTGTGGCCAGATTGAAAACTCCCTATGTTCATGTGTGGGAGGATGTGTGGGAGGAAATAGAACATTTCTGCAGCAAATAACCCGTTCACTTACTGTTACGATAAAAGGAATACTTTTAATTAACTCAGAACAATCTTCATTATTGAGCATCAAATAACTACCATTTTCCAACAACTTGAACGTGGGGATGATAGCAGGAACTGGCGTGCCTTGCAACACGCAAGCCATATTTGGTCGGTGTTTGTTGCATGAACCGTGTAACTGTATGTGCCTACACATTAGTGAATGATCTGGCGTCTCAGTGCATTCCTCTCCATTCAGATAAACTTCTTGATCATCTTTGAAACATCTGTATGTGTATGGAAGCGACCAGACCTCATGAAGAAAAGCACTACCTAAAGGTTCATAACGACCTATTGGTATATATTTCATACAATTTGAAAACTTATATAAAGCAAAAGGCAGCGTTATTAAACCGTGGATAAGGCATGTTGCCAAAAAACCCGCAATCCTCTGCTGATGATGTCACTGAGCATGTCATGAATGATGTAATATGTGACATCATCAGCAGTGGATTACGGGTAATGGTATCTCTAGTTTACTCCCTTATAGCTGTCTTTCTTTTAACATAAGTGTCTGTTTCCTTCCCTTATACTTACTGTTTTTGGGTCGCTTCCGGTTCGCGTACCCGCGAGCGAACTGGGAAGCGAACTAAGAGAAATAGAGGTTGGCACAGTTCCAAATATTGTACCAATTTTTTAATAACGGGGAGGTAGTTCTGAAAAGAACTTTTATTTTTTATTTTTCTGAACATTTTTTTACTGTTTTTGAATTTTTCCGAACAGTTTTATATTTTTTTGGGGTTTTTCTTGGAGGGGGCAATGAAAACGATTCATTGTAAAGGGCTCAACAGGAGCAACAAAACAAAAAAAAGAAGTATTTATTATTTTGGGCGTTTCGGACAAACTTGCATATGATAGTCAATAGCTCTGTTGATCAGAGTGATGCTTTTTCCTCCGTAGGAAATGAATCCATCGCAAAATGCGCAGATGTGTTTTACATCACCAAATCTCATTTGTATATTTGGCACCATCTCCCTGCTCTCTGGTCCCGTTACTTCCGGTACAACAGATCTTCTGGCCATAATAGGGAGATTATCTAGGTCGTTCCGAAACTGTGCAGCACTGTAGTTGTTAGGATGCCACCTAGTCATATGGCGATGCATTGTGTAGTTTCCGAAACTGTATTTTTTGTCGGTCCCTCTGGACAGTCTATCTTGACATATAAGGCAAGTTACGTATCTTGCATTTACTTTTTTCTGACCTTTGGGAATTTAAAAAAATTGCCAAATGAAGTTTTCTTTCCGGTGAGACGTCCTGGGCTGCTCAGGCAAAAACTGCCTCTCTTCGTGCTCGTCCTCCTGTTCCTCTTCTTCTTCTTCTTGTTGAATTACAACTTGAGCAGGTGGTCCACTCTTCCTTGGATGTGGTGGAGGTGGTGGGGAAGCACCAGCTGAAGCTACTAAAGAAGCCATTGCTCAGTGATCACAAAGGGTCTTTCTCTCACAATGATGAAAGTCAGAGTGAGGAAAGAAGGAGGGATTTTCATCATTTGGGAAAAACAAGAGTTCTCAACCAATCAAAAGTGTTCATTTTAGATTATATGACCTAGTCTTACATCATTAGGAAACCAAAAGTGAAATGAACCAATGAAAAGTGTTATTACCAAGTCACATGACTTGCTGTGTTTACGTTAAGCGCTTTGCAGGGCCTCCCGGTTTGCTTCCAGAAACCTGCGCTTTGCGACTCGCTTCGCGTACCAGTTCGCTAACGTAGCACGTCATATGACGTATCACGCGACAACGTGAAACGTCATGCGGACGGGAGGCGTCACGATGTTGTTTTCTAACGCGGCACTTGCGGTAAAGAAACGTTTACCGGCTCGCGGTCTATTTCGCGGCATCAAGGTCAGCTAACGGGAAGCTTCCCGATTCGCGAAGCGGGAACGAAGAAAAAAAAATATTTAAAAAAAAAATTATTCATAAACATATAAAATATATTTTTGGATTTAAAGAAGAATACATTTTACAGCTACAGATATTAGCTGTTAAAAAACCAATGAAATTCACTGAAAAAACCATAGGTTATAGACCATATATAGTTAGGAATTAGCATTTACAAAACCTTGAAAATTCACTGAAAAAACCATAGGTTATAGACCATATATAGTTAGGAATTAGCATTTAGAAAACCTTATTTTACTCACACAAAACCATTGAAATTCCATATATAGTTAGTTGCACTAACTATATATCGCGCACCCGCAATCCACTGCTGATGATGTCACATATTACATCATTCATGACATGGTCAGTGACATCACTGATGACATCACTGATGACATCTCAAATGACATCACTGATGACAACATCCAGTGACTGTATGTTTCTGTAAAGTTAAAATATGTCTTAGATATTGAAGAATGAGTGGATGTATAAGTGTCTGGATGAAGGATTTAGTAGGTGCGTGACTGACTGTATGAGTGAGTGATTAAATGTGTCTCACTGAATGCATGGGTTAGTGACTAAACTGTCTTAATTTGTGCATCATTATGTCTGTTGTGATGTAAACTGCTGCATGTGTTGATCATTAGCTATACGAGAGGCTATATGTGTTATTAATTGGTTGCCCAAGTATTTCTATGGGAGATTGAGTTTGTGTGGGGGTGGCTGGAAGGTGTGTGACTCTATGCATAGATGTGTGAGCAGTTTATTCACTAGGTGTATGAGTTCAAGAGTGCATGTGGAAACAGCTACATGGGCAGTTGACTGTGTGCATGAGTGTATTGATGAGTGAATGGATATCTCAATGCTACATGTCATAGTAAGTACATATGTAAAACACAGTACATGTGAGAGTTGGCATATATAAATAACTGTGCATGAGAGCCACTGAGTGAGTGGTTGTATCGATCATTGTGAACTTGTATCAGGGATTGTATAAGAGAGTAAATATGTGTTAGTATATGTTTCAATAAGTAAGGTGTGTATAACTGTATAGTTGAAGAAATGGAGGTGAGATTGTTTCTTTGCATGACTGACTGGGTGTGTGAGTAACTCCATGGATGAGTGGCAGTGTGTGAGTGTCTGTATACACTGAGTGTATCTAAGGTTATATTAGAGTCTGAAGAGGTTTATCGTATTAGCACAAGAATGAATCCAAATGAGACGTCATCAGTGATGTCATCAGTGATGTCATCAGTGATGTCATCAGTGATGTCATCAGTGATGTCATCAGTGATGTCATCAGTGATGTCATCAGTGATGTCATTTGAGATGTCATCAGTGATGTCACTGACCATGTCATGAATGATGTAATATGTGACATCATCAGCAGTGGATTGCGGGTGCGCGATATATAGTTAGTGCAACTAACTATATATGGAATTTCAATGGTTTTGTGTGAGTAAAATAAGGTTTTCTAAATGCTAATTCCTAACTATATATGGTCTATAACCTATGGTTTTTTCAGTGAATTTTCAAGGTTTTGTAAATGCTAATTCCTAACTATATATGGTCTATAACCTATGGTTTTTTCTGTGAATATATATATATATATATATTCACTGAAAAAAACCATAGGTTATAGACCATATATAGTTAGCTGGACATTTTATTGACATAAAACCAATGAAATTCCATATATAGTTAGTTGCACTAACTATATATCGCGCACCCGCAATCCACTGCTGATGATGTCACATATTACCTCATTCATGACATGGTCAGTGACATCACTGATGACATCACTGATGACATCTCAAATGACATCACTGATGACATCACTGATGACATCTCAAATGACATCACTGATGACATCATCTAGTGTCTGTGTGTTTTTGTAAAGTTTAAATATGTTTTACATATTGAAGAATGAGTGGATGTATGGAAGACTGAGTGTGTGTGTGTGTGGCTGGCTGGGAGGTGTGTGACTCTGTGCATATCAATGTGTACTTGTATCAGTGATTGTATAAGAGAGTAAGTATGTGTTAGTATATGTGTGAAAAGTATGGTGTTCTGTGTTTAACTGTATAGATGAGGAAATCGAAATGTGATCGATTCTTCACAGGACTGACTAGGTGTATGAGTGCATATGATAGTGTTGTAATAATGAGTGACTGTATGTATGAGTGATTGTATGGGTGAATGAGTGAATGTGTGTGTAGACGTAGGAATCAGTGAGTGCGTATGTAGTAACTGGTATTGGTGTGTCATGATGTCATCAGTGATGTCATTTGAGATGTCATCAGTGATGTCATTTGAGATGTCATCAGTGATGTCATTTGAGATGTCATCAGTGATGTCATTTGAGATGTCATCAGTGATGTCATTTGAGATGTCATCAGTGATGTCATTTGAGATGTCATCAGTGATGTCATCAGTGATGTCACTGAAGTATGGTGTTCTGTGTTTAACTGTATAGATGAGGAAATGGAAGTGTGATTGATTCTTTACAGGACTGACTAGGTGTGTGAGTAACTCCATGGATGAGTGGCAGTGTGTGAGTGTCTGCATAGGTGTATGAGTGCATATGATAGTGTTGTAATAATGAGTGACTGTGTGTATGAGTGATTGTATGGGTGAATGAGTGAATGTGTGTGTAGACGTAGGAATCAGTAGTAACTGGTATTGGTGTGTCATGATGTCATCAGTGATGTCATCAGTGATGTCATCAGTGATGTCATTTGAGATGTCATCAGTGATGTCATCAGTGATGTCACTGACCATGTCATGAATGATGTAATATGTGACATCATCAGCAGTGGATTGCGGGTGCGCGATATATAGTTAGTGCAACTAACTATATATGGAATTTCATTGGTTTTATGTCAATAAAATGTCCAGCTAACTATATATGGTCTCTAACCTATGGTTTTTTCAGTGAATTTTCAAGGTTTTGTAAATGCAAATTCCTAACTATATATGGTCTATAACCTATGGTTTTTTCAGTGAATTTCATTGGTTTTTTAAAAGCTAATATCTATAGCTGTAAAATATATTCTTTATTACGTGACGTATCACGTAGCCACGTGAGACGCCTCATGACGTGTCGCATAACCGTGACGTATCGGCTCTGCAGCGCAAACAAAACCCGTAACGTAAGCGTGCCGGAGCACGCTTACAGATATATATATATTTTTTAACCTTAATTAGACAAAATCCACACGTGCACATATCTTGAGGCCTTGCAAAGGCACATCAAACAAACAGTCCCTACAATTTTGCCAAGTTTGCTGTAAATCTATTCCCTTCATTTTTTTTTTACTGTTTCTCTTGGTTTTTCCCTTGTTACGCTTACCGGGACGCTACCCGGTACGCGAACCGGACGCTCCAAAAACACAAGATGGCGGACTCCCGTTACGCTGCCGGTTAGCTGCCCGGTTCGCGTACCGGGAAGCGCCTCTACCGCCCAAAATCGCGGGGGACTTTAATATCCCCCTCATCAATCCTAGGGGGTCAGGAGTGGTCTACCTTGCCCCCTTTCCTTCATTTCCCCCTTCGTTTTTCACCACATCTTGTCTCTCGATCGTACCGAGAGACAAGATGGCGGCCGCTCCGGATTGTTTAGAATGTTGACAGACACCGGAGAGCCAATCAGTTTCGCTTCGCGAAGTTCCGTTACGCGTCAGGTACGCGAACCGGGGCGCTAACCGGAGCGCTGTCACAGATATATATATTTTTTTAAACGTTAATTTCTCAAAATCCACTGGAGCACATATATTGAGACATAGCAAAGGCACGTCGGGCAAACGATATCTACAATTTTGCCAAGTTTCATGTAAATCTATTCAGCCGTTCGAGCTAAAAGTGAGTCCAACCGCCCTATGGAAAAATGAATGGGAAAAACGCGTTTTGGGACCCCCCTTTTTTCTCGGCCCCCCTTGACGAAACCCCCCCAAATTTTCAGGGGCTGCTCAGAAACAAAATGTGACATTTTCCTGAAAATTTCAGCCAATTCCGTCCACAAACGCCAAAGTTATTAGACATAGAATTTTCAGAAATCCCATAGAGAAAAAATCCTAACTGTATATACCCACTGGCTATCGCCAGTAGGTAATATACATATATAAACATATATAATCTGCATATCTATATAAATATAAATGCATGCATACATATACATATATGCATACATATGCATGTTATTTACATGAAAGTTTTAAAAACACTATTAAAAGCAAAGCTAAAAAGCCACCTCATTACAAACAGAATGGCTTTAACTTAAACGAGGGCGAGATCTATTGCATTTTCAATGCTTGTTTACTTTGGTTCTACCAAGAAGGCATTCAGATGTGTCACACATTTGCCATAAATTCTGAATGTTAGCACTCTTGTTGCTCATTAGATCACTGTAGTAAAGCTAGTGCTCACCAGGGAAGTCTGCTGCTAATCATGGTTTGCAGCCATTTTCCCGCATTTTTTATCCCGCAGACTTTCAGTCCGCATACCATTATCCCGCAAGGTCATTGACCTCGCATACCATTATCCCGCATTGTTTCAAAACGCATGTGCATTTATCGCGCATGCCTTTACAAAGAATTACGTTTTAAAGGCATGTATGGTAAATGCATTTGCGTTGTGAAAACCACGATGACGAGAGAGGTAAGTGGGTTTGTGTTAATTTTTTCGTGGGTTAGTGATTGTGTAGTGTAGTGTAGTGTTGTGTTAGTGTAGTGTAGAGTTGTGGTGGTTGTTTAGTGTAGGGTCATGCTGGGGGTAGTGTTTTAGGGTTTAGGGTTGTGTTGTAGTGTTTGCGTAGTGTAGGGTCATGCTGGGGGTAGTGTTTTAGGGTTTAGGGTAGTGTTGTAGTGTTTGCGTAGTGTAGGGTCATGCTGGGGGTAGTGTTTTAGGGTTTAGGGTTGTGTTGTAGTGTTTGCGTAGTGTAGGGTCATGCTGGGGCTAGTGTTTTAGGGTTTAGGGTAGTGTTGTAGTGTTTGCGTAGTGTAGGGTCATGCTGGGCGTAGTGTTTTAGGGTTTAGGATAGTGTTGTAGTGTTTGCGTAGTGTAGGGTCATGCTGGGGGTAGTGTTTTAGGGTTTTGGGTAGTGTTGTTGTGTTTGCGTAGTGTAGGGTCATGCTGGGGTGTAGTATTTTAGGGTTTAGGGTAGTGTTGTAGTGTTTGCGTAGTGTAGGGTCATGCTGGGGGTAGTGTTTTAGGGTTTTGGGTAGTGTTGTAGTGTTTGCGTAGTGTAGGGTCATGCTGGGGGTAGTGTTTTAGGGTTTTGGGTAGAGTTGTAGTGTTTGCGTAGTGTGGACACAGCAAATTCCGTTCTGCAATTGAAATTTCCTTTAATCTGGACAGGTATGGGACTGAAAGGTGTCATATAGGTGCTGGTGTTTGCACCAAACTTACAGGCCCGGCAACTAGAACATTTAAAGAAACCCTGACGCTGCGGGAGCCAGGATTTCTGTTTGAGGATTTCAGGAAATGCATTGGTGACATGATTGCGGAGAGTGGGCCCTCTCCTGAAAGTAATTCTGGGATTGTCAGGAAGTTCAGGTGAGATAACATTATCTGTTTGTAAAATTGGCCAGCTATTCGTGAGGATTGATCTAATTTTCCTACTCTGGCAACTGTATGGTGTAATGAATCTCAACTCTGATTTTTCAGGAGCAATTTCAGTTGATGGACTCCTGATATTTTGCTCGAGAAGGCAATCTCTAGGCTTTTTATTAACTTTCTGAACTGCCCTTTTCAGAGTGTCAACATGATACCCTCTCCTTCTGAACCTACTCAACGCTTCAGTAGTGCATCTTTCTAATTCATCCTCACTGCTGCAAATTCTTTTCAGGCGGAGCAGTTCTCCATAGGGGATGTTTTCTATTGTGTGATGCGGGTGTGCACTGCTGGCGTGCAGGGTTGAGTTGCCCGCCGTGACTTTTCTATGAAGAGTGGTCGCAATTTTGCCCGATTTATGATAAACCTTCACGTCCAAAAAATCAACTGATTGATCACTGATGTGGTGGGTGAATTTTAAGTTGTGATCATTATCGTTTAGTTGATCAATAAAGGCAAGCGCACTCGATGCATCCCCTCTCCAAATTAAAAACACATCATCTATAAATCTTACCCACATCTGGACATTTTCCGTAAAGGTATTGTGATGTATTCCCATGAGGACCGGCCTTTCCCAAAACCCCACGTGAAGACACGCGTAGCTCGGGGAAAAGCAGGCCCCCATTGCCACCCCTCTCTGCTGTAGATAAATATCTTTGCCAAACAAAGAAATTATGATTGAGACTCCATGCTGTCAGTGCAATGAGCATTTTGCTATGGTTGTAGCATTCTACCGGCCTTGTACCAAGAAAAAATTCCAAGGCCTTCAAACCTTTTTGATGTTCTATGCTCGTATACAGAGCCTCAATGTCTAGCGTAATTAGCAGAGAGTCATCTGTCCAGGTGGTGTTATAGATTTTACTCAGGAAATGTCCCATATCTTTGATGTATGTGGGTAATTTAACCACCAACGGTTGCAAAAAGTGGTCTATATATTGAGCAAGATGTTCACCCATACTTTCTATAGCTGAAATAATTGGCCGCCCAGGTACAGGTGTTACTTCCTTATGGACTTTGGGTATTAAGTAGAAACGCGCCATGATGGGCGACTCAACATGCAGGAATTTAAACTCTTGAGTGGAGATTAAATCCTCCCTTTTGCACTGGAGGAGGAGTTTTCACAACTTTTCCCTTGCCACGTCGTACTGCTTGACATCTGTTTTAGTGTAGCATGCAGGATCCGATAATTGTTTGATGGCTTCAACAATATATTGTTCTTGTGGCCATATAACAATATTACCGCCTTTGTCGGAGCTGCATACTATATTGCGATGGTCATTTTTTAATCTAGATACCAAGTCCCAGTATTGTTTTTCTTTGTCTTGCTTTATTCTACCCCGGTGTTTGACCTGGTGGTGTAACTTTTTAAGATCTGAGACTACCACATCATGAAATGAGTCAATTGCATCCTTGGGCATGATGGGCATGAATGTAGATGATGGTTTAAACGGACTTGATCCTGCTCCAATCTGTAGGATTTCAGCAGCCCTTAGTTCTTCCTGTGTCGACAAATTGCCATTCGTGTCATTTGTTCCTTGATCCAACTGACAGAGTGAGTAGACCTCTCGCATCACTGGCTTGGAGATTAGGAATAGAAGATATTGCGGAGTCTGATTCCATCGTGCTTGGGTTCTGCTTAATTTTAAAGAATTTGGACAGTTTCAATTTTCGGATATAGCAGAATATATCTATTCTTGTAGTCGAATAGTTAAAGTCCGTAAGAGGACAATAAGTAAGACCAAGACTAAGTAATTGCTGTTCCGCTATTGTCAAAGTTTGGGATGAGAGATTGATTATTGTTTTTTCACTTGATTTTTGTTCTTGTGCCAGAATTTTTTCTTTTTGTTGTTGTTTCTTGTGCCGGTTTTTTCTGCGTCGCTCTTTCCTACGGCGGTTAATTCTGGCCCTTTTTTCTGCTGTTTTTGTGATTGCTTCCGTGGACGCAGAGTTTGCAGTCGGGCGTTGACTAAAAAATCAATTTCTTCGCCCAAATCAAGTACCATTGCTGGTTCATCCCCCTCTTCTCCTGTTATCGAATTGTCACTGTAGTTACTACTCAAATTGGAATTGGAGTCACTTGTACTAGGTGATTGCTCTCTTTGATGTTCTCTTGTGTTGGTCTGACCAGAAGATGTTCCCCCATTCGTTGATGGTAATACCTTGTTCTGGTTAATTTTCAAACGCTTCGCATCCTCAAACTTGCGTGCGAAAGTGTAGATTCTGCCATGCTCGTAATCATCTTTATCACGTGCAAATTTCCACGCTTTGCGAACTTTTATTTTCTCTTCATGTACATTGACTCTCTCTTGGATCTCCTTTCTCAATGATGTGATGAGATCATTCGGTTCAAATTTGAGTAGTTCCTCATTAATCGTTTCTAGCTCTTTCAACAAAATGTCACGGTCTATCTCAGCATATTCTATTAAAATGAGTATCAAATTTCGCGAGGCCACCAAATTGCTCTTTCCCCCATTTTTTCAGCATTTCTGGGTGGGGTTTATCATAATTGGGTGCCAGTAAAATACGTAACCCTCGTGGAACACGCTCCTCTGCTATATACATTGTCAATGATTTGTGTTCCCACCATTTGGTGACCTCATTTTTATCTTGATCTGTGTTTCATCCGATGGGGGGTGTAATTGCATTGCCCCCGGTGTGCCAGCTGTATTGATAGCTCCCCTCTGAGGGATTTTCGGCAAGTTGGTGAAAAGTATTAACGAGGCCGCCTCCCGCCCCTTCACTGCGTTTTCCGACATCTCAAATTCAGCTTTTGTTGAAAAGCGCGTATGCTTGGTTTCTAAAAGCAGCGGGGACGATATAATTTCCCCGCCCCTCCCGCAGATGCCTATTTTCCTCCTCACCGCCAAGAATGTTCACTCACCGCCTATGAGAAGACCCCCACGCCGACAGCAGCTTGCTCGGTCAAAGTTTGCAGAGCGGTACACTTGACGTGCTTCCTTCAGCGCTCGGCGTTTGTGGGCGGGTTGCTGCTTTTCTTCACCAAAGGCGTGTTACTTTCTCAAGGCAGGGTCCGTCGCCAAATTCCTGTTCGCACAGAGGTATCCGTCCTGGTTGACGACGTCAGACCACTTTAAAGGAGTGGAATCGTAGCGGAAGGAACCACCTTCCGCAGAATAAATCTTAAAAGCAAGAAGCCAAACTGCCGTCCCGGGTCCCCAGGTAGAACAGAAGACTCCACGATTCCAATATCAGGCAAAAGATTATTTATTAAGCAGCGCTTAACAAAAACGGAAACTGAATATATATGTATGTGGAGATACATATATATATATATATGTGTGTGTGTGTGTGTGTGTGTGTGTATATATATATATGTGTGTGCTGTGTGTATATACTCTGTCGTTCGCGAGCACGAAAAAACGGAGTGTTTGATATATATGTCTATCCATCTCTCATCTCTCATCTCTCATCTCTCATCTCTCATCTCTCATCTCTCATCTCTCATCTCTCATCTCTCATCTCTCATCTCTCATCTCTCATCTCTCATCTCTCATCTCTCATCTCTCATCTCTCATCTCTCATCTCTCATCTCTCATCTCTCATCTCTCATCTCTCATCTCTCATCTCTCATCTCTCATCTCTCATCTCTCATCTCTCATCTCTCATCTCTCATCTCTCATCTCTCATCTCTCATCTCTCATCTCTCATCTCTCATCTCTCATCTCTCATCTCTCATCTCTCATCTCTCATCTCTCATCTCTCATCTCTCATCTCTCATCTCTCATCTCTCATCTCTCATCTCTCATCTCTCATCTCTCATCCGAGATGAAAGGGGGTCCCAAAACGTGTTTTCCCCATGTTAATTTCCATAGGTCGGTCGCACTTTTAGCTCGAACGGATGAATGGATTTTAACCAAACTTGGCAAAATTGTAGGGACTGGTAGCCCGATGTGCCTTTGCTATGTGCTTCAGTGGATTTTGAGTAATTTAGGTTCAAAAAAATTTATATATCTA
>NC_136068.1:1549530237-1549645237 GCF_964261635.1 Lissotriton helveticus | reverse complement strand
CCCAGGGACCCCCATTATGCAAGGGGAATTAGTTCCCCCTCTGCAAACGCGCCAGGCGGCTGCGTTGCAGAGAGGTGTAAAAAGGGCCGTGGCTTAATTACACCTCTCTGCAATGCAGTCCCCTGGTGCATACTGGAGATTCCTGGTGGGCTTTCAGGTCTTATATAGTTAGGAATTAGAATTTAAAAAAACTTTGAAATTCACTGAAAAAAACATAGGTTTCAGGCCTTAAATAGTTAGGAATTAGCATTTAAAAAACCTTTAAAATTCCCTGAAAAAACCATAGGTTTCAGGCCTTAAATAGTTAGGAATTAGCATTTAAAAAATCTTTGAAATTCACTGAAAAAACCATAGGTTTCAGGCCTTGTATAGTTAGGAATTAGCATTTAAAAAACGTTTGAAATTCACTGAAAAAAACATAGGTTTCAGGCCTTATATAGTTAGGAATTAGCATTTAAAAAAAACTTTGAAATTCACTGAAAAAAACCATAGGTTTCAGGCCTTATATAGTTAGGAATTAGCATTTAAAAAAAAACTTTGAAATTCACTGAAAAAACCATAGGTTTCAGGAGTTATATAGTTAGGAATTAGCTTTTACAAAACCTTTGAAATTCACTCAAAAAACTATAAGTTTTAGTGGTGTTATAGTTAGCTGGACATTTTACTCCTACAAAACCATTGAAATTGCTCCTATATAGTTAGTTGTACTAAGTATATATCGCGCACCCGCAATCCACTGCTGCTGATGTCACATATTAGATCATTCATGACATGGTCAGTGACATCACTGATGACATCTCAAATGACATCACTGATGACATCATCCACGTGACAATCACATACACCTTTTCATACACTATTACAATTTTTCATCACTCTTTGTAAAATACAGAGTATCATATTTAAATCCATTGTCACAGCAATAAAAGTATCTAAAAATCCACTCAGTGATTCATACATGTATACACACATCTAATCCCTTACCTATGGATTCACTCATACATGCTGTCAATGAACAATAGAACACTATCAAAAATACTTATACATCTATATCGACATTAAACAACAGCACGCATCCTATTCACATATGAAGTCATCCTACTCACTTATGCAAACAATGGATCATACTTACATATTTACTTAGCAAAACACTTATACAAACACCATTTCTTCTATTCATTTAGATAGTAAGTCATACTTAGTGAATTATAAAATCATTATTACAAGTATACAGTTATCCATACAGTCACTCATACAATCATTGTGTCTTATGTATACTTATTTATACACACATACACTGCCTTTTATTTTTCTAGTTTGTTAGACCTGTACCTTTGAGAAATATATTTGCTCATCACCACACCCATAAAGAGATTCCCTCACCCAAACTGTTAGAACATGTTGTTTTAACTTCATATATCTACTGAATAAACTATTCACACATCTTTGGACAGTCACACACCCTCCACCGAACCACACACACTTTCACACTCCCATACAAATACTCAGTTAACTAATCAATAACTAATATAGACTTTCACATAGCTAGTAACTAACTGTAGAATCAGTTTACACAACAACTGACAAAGTGATACAGATATTCACAGTTTAGTCACTATCCACTATATTTAGTGAGACATTATAAATTGGTCAAGTAAACAGTCAATTACACTGCTACTAAATCCTCCATCCAAATATTTATTTATATTATATATATCCACTCATTCTTCAATGCAAATTGCTATATATATAATGCATATTTAAATAACGAAGCAAACCACATTCACTGGATGATGTCATCAGTGATGTCATCAGTGATGTCATCAGTGATGTCACTGACCATGTCATGAATGATCTAATATGTGACATCATCAGCAGTGGATTGCGGGTGCGCGATATATACTTAGTACAACTAACTATATAGGAGCAATTTCAATGGTTTTGTAGGAGTAAAATGTCCAGCTAACTATAACACCACTAAAACTTATAGTTTTTTGAGTGAATTTCAAAGGTTTTGTAAAAGCTAATTCCTAACTATATAACTCCTGAAACCTATGGTTTTTTCAGTGAATTTCAAAGGTTTTTTTAAATGCTAATTCCTCACTATATAAGGCCTGAAACCTATGGTTTTTTCAGTGAATTTTATATATATATATATATATATCAATTAGTCTCCAGAGTGACGCCCACCGAGGGGTTAAAAGACGCAAATTACGAGGCCAACGAAAACCAAGCACACCTCCCCTTGCCGATGCCACTAGCCCCCTTGAGAAAGGTCTAAGGCTAGACCGAAATGCATTGGGACATTCCACGGCTAGAAACCTGCTTTCGAAATAAAAGACTTTTGCAATCACCTTAAGGAGTGCGACTCACCTTCTTTCTTGGCAAGAAAATGTTGTCATGTAAAGCGGCCGGGTCCTGCCGCAGAGAACGCACCGCCACACAAAAGAGCTTCCATTACTGCCTGCACCTGGACCAAAACCTTTTGACTGCGCAAGCAAAGACTAGGCAGGGAACGCCGCCAGGGACCAGACCTTGACAACAGGCCTTCATTGCCTCAAATAGGAATTATGAGGCGAAGGTGAAAAGCAGCAAAGGAAATGTTTTCCGAACATCGCTCCCCCATGGGGTTGTAATGAGAGAGGGAGAAGCGGACTACAAATACCAGAGAGCCTCAGCTGACCTGCCGGCTGCGGCGCCCACCAGGGGGCAACTACATCAATTAGTCTCTAGAGTGACGCCCACCGAGGGGTTAAAACACGCAAATTACGAGGCCAACGAAAACCAAGCACACCTCCTCTTGCCGATGCCACTAGCCCCCTTGAGAAAGGTCTAAGGCTAGACCGAAATGCATTGGGACATTCCACGGCTAGAAACCTGCTTTCGAAATAAAGACTTTTGCAATCACCTTAAGGAGTGCGACTCACCTTCTTTCTTGGAAAGAAAATGTTGTTATATATATATATATCTATATATCTATATCTATCACACATTACCTACTGGCAGTCGCCAGTAGGTAGTTATAGTTAGGACCTAGTTTCCATAGGAAAAGCATTTTTTGACTTTGCTATAACTTTGGTGTTTGACCAAGCTTCATGAAATGTTGCCCAAAAAGTGTCATGGTTAGTAGTATTGATTGGGAAAGTTTGGGGGACGATCCGTACAGTGGGGACTAAGAATTTGGGGCGCGAAATAAGGTTGCGTTTGTAATGTTAATTCCCATAGAAACATTTAGCCATCTCTACAGCCTGAACCGCTGTATGGACTTGGACCAAATTTGGCAGGGAGGTAGATGTCCATTCAAGCAAGTTCCTTTTACGTATCTGGTGTAAATCCGTTCAGTAGATTTCGAGAAATTTAAGATTAAAATCATAGGGCCATCTCTGGCTGCGAAGCCTTCGTGAATACAGACGAGCTCGTGCAGGGAAATGCACTGCTCTGATTGGCTGCCAACACTTCAACCAGGAAGTGTAGGCAACCATCTTTGGACTCTGCTTGAAGCAGAGCCCCAGAAAAAAGTAAAAAATAAAGAAAAGTGGTCAGTTTAGGAATAACCTGACCCTCCCCAGAAATGTTGGGCGGACTCCACCAGGGACCCCCACACATTTTAAAAGCATTTTTGCCACGGATTAGTGGATTTTTTAACAATCCCGGGAGGTCCAAATCCCAGTGGCATGAAGGAGGCGGGCTTATGGAGCCCCCCCCCTTTCCCTCCTGGGCTAATTAGAAGCTCCGGGACCACCATCTCCCTGGGGCTGCAACAATGAAAATGCGGGGGCCACGCTCCCCCTCCCCCCTCCTCCAGGAGCCTTGCATGTGCCTGGGAACCACAAACTCCCAGGGATGGTTCCAGCAATGTCACAGGCTACCCACTTCTGGGACTTTGCAGTTTGCTATGACATGGCAGGAGCACCTCTCCCGCCATGCCATAGCAAAATCCGGTCCGCTTCATGGAAGCGAGAGCATTGAAAATGTAGCACGTGAAGCATGTTTACAGCTCCCTCTGTGCAAAAGCAGTACCTGCTCCCGCAGTAGGTGGGGAGCTGGCAGGGACTGCAAGGGTCTTGAGGCTCCTCCGTAGTTTCCAACAACCTGGCCATGCTATGGGGGATGGGGTCCCCGGGGCAATATTGGCTCATGGAGGGAGGCACACTGTCCCCCGCTTTCCTTAAAAAAAAAAAAAAAGAAGGTTCGGCCCCAGGGGATGGGGTCCCCGGGGCCGAAATTGGCCTGGGAAGGGGTGCCGCGTGGCCTGCACCCTTTTTTAAAAACAAAAAAATAAATCTGAGCTGGGCCCTGGGAGATGGGGTCCCCTGGGCTGAAATCGGTTGGGGGGGGGGGGGTTGGGGGCACGGCACCCCTTTCTAAAAATAAAATAAAAACAATGCTGCAACTTGTGGGAAGCCCAGCCCCCTTTCTCCACTGCTCTGCAAATTTTCCTCCTGGCCGGGGATGAAGTCCCCTTGACTGGTGAGGGTACTTTTTTACCCAAGAAGACCTCATGTTACCTCCAGTGAGCCCCACACAGCGGGATTGCTGAGAGGTGGTAAGAGGCCACACCCCTTTCTCCACCACACTGCAAACGCGCCTCTCAGCATACAGCGGGTGGGGGGATGAGATCCTCTTGCCTCCTGAGGGCCTCAGGAATAAAGTGTACTTCTTCCCCCAGGCAGCAGTGTGCCCAGAGGTGCGTTTGCAGAGTGATGGAGAAAGGGTGCGGGGACTCTGACCACCTCTCAGCAAACCAGCTGTGTGGGGTTTTACTGGAGGTAACAGGAGGGCTAGTTGGCCCCCAAGGACCCTCAAGAGCCAAGGGGACTTTATACCCCAAATAGTAGTGCTCCAGGAGGCATGTTTGCACAGTGAAGGTATAAAGAGGGTGTGGCCACCAAAAACCTCTCAGCAAAACGCACTGTGTGGGACTTGTTGGAGGCAACCGGTGGGGTAGTTGGCTCTCAAGGACCTTCAATAGCCAAGGGGACTTCATCCATCTACTAGTAGTGCGCCATAAGGCGCGTTTGCAGAGTGGTGGAGAAAGGGCATGTGGCCTCCTACAATGTCTCAGCAATCCCGCTGTGAGGTACTTACTGGAGGGGTTGTTTGGCCCCAGGGATGTCCATGGGGGCCAAGTACCCCTCCTGTTACCTCCAGTAAGTCCCACACAGTGAGATTAGTAAGAAGTTTTCAGGGGACACGCACCCTTTCTCTACTGCTCTGCAAACGCAGCTCGTGGTGCACTACTGATTGGGGGGTTGAAGTCCACTTTAATCCTGAGGGACCCTGGTGCCAAGAAGCCCTTCTTGTACCTCCTGTAACTTGTACACAGCGGTATTCCTAAGAGCTGGTTCGAGGTTTAGCCCCCTTTCTTTACCACTCTGCAAAAGCGATTATTAGGTAATAAAGCCATAGAAATTCACTGAAAAAAGCAAAGGTTACAGGTAAGTTATAGTTAAAATTACAAAAACCTTACATTCACTGAAAAAAAACTCCGGGTTACAGGGACGTTATAGTTCGGAAATAGAATTACAAAAACCTTAGAAATTCACTGAAACAGTGGTTACAGGGACGTTATAGTTAGGATGATATTTCACTCGTACGAAACCAGAGAAATTCAGCAGTTCTAGTTAGCTGAGCTAACTATAACTCTCACTCCCGCAATGCACTCCTTATGACCTCCCATATTACATCACTCATGACATGGTCAGAAAAACCTTAGAAATTCACTGAAACAATGGTTACAGGGACGTTATAGTTAGGATGATATTTCACTCGTACACAACCAGAGAAATTCTGCAGTTCTAGTTAGCTGAGCTAACTATAACTCGCAGTCCCGCAATGCACTCCCTATGACCTCCCATATTACATCACTCATGACATGGTCAGAAAAACCTTAGAAATTAACTGAAACAATGGTTACAGGGACGTTATAGTTAGGATGATATTTCACTCGTACAAAGCCAGAGAAATTCAGCAGTTCTAGTTAGCTGAGCTAACTATAACTCGCACTCCCGCAATGCACTGCTTATGACCTCCCATATTACATCACTCATGACATGGTCAGAAAAACCTTAGAAATTCACTGAAACAATGGTTACAGGGACGTTATAGTTAGGATGATATTTCACTCGTACAAAACCAGAGAAATTCAGCAGTTCTAGTTAGCTGAGCTAACTATAACTCGCACTACCACAATGCACTGCTTATGACCTCCCATATTACATCACGCATGACATGGTCAGTAACATCATTGATGGCATCTCAAATTACATCATCCGGTGACTGTGAATATTTCTAAAATGCTTGATTGTTATATAGATATACACCAAGATGTATTGATGAGTCAGTGGGTGTATGAGTGCCTGTATGGCTGATTTAGTGGGTTTGTGACTGGCTGTATAAGTGTGATTACGCATGTCTCAGGAATGTATGGATGAGTGACTAATTTGTGTGAATGCCTTATCAGGGTCAGTTGGTGTGTAAGTGGCTGCATTGGTTGGTGAGTAGGTTCAGGAGTGACTGTATGGGTTAATTGTTTTTCTGAGTACCTGTATGGGTGTGGAAGTGTCCGTCTGTGTGGGTGGGTGGGTGAGGGGGTTTGTGACTCTGCATGGATGAGTGAGTGTGAATCACTGGCTGTATGTGTACGGGAGTGTGTCTGAGAGGGGAGGTATGGGTGAGTGAGTGTATGTATGGCTGTCGTGAGTGAATGTATGTATGGTTATTGTTAACTTGTTATTGTTAACTTAGGTTTCTATAGCGCCAACTCACCTACAGGTCTCTAGGCGCTCAAGACCGATGACAAACAGCAATGATTAAGGAACGTAAGAGAGGCAGAAAAGGCCTACAATGCAATTATTTAAACGGGCCAAAGGCCTCCCGAAATAGAAGCGTTTTAACAGCTTCCTAAAACGCAGGAGATTTACTTCTCTCCGAAGCGGTTCTGATAATTTGTTCCATATCAGTGGAGCCAAAACCGAAAAGGATCTCCCTCCTTTGTTTGCTAACTTGTATCGAGGGCAAACCAGTAACTGGGAATCAGAGGACCTCAGAGCTCGTTTGGGGGTGTAAACTTCCAGGCGCTCTTTAATATAGGCATGGGCTTGCCCATAGATAGCCTTATGGGCCGTGCATAAGCTCTTGAACTCCACCCTCTGCTCAATAGGGAGCCAATGTAACTTAAGCAATAGGGGAGAGGCATGGGTTCTTCTAGGTAGCCTAAAGATTAAACGCGCCGCGTCATTCAGGACCACCTGCAGTCTATTGATCAAGATTTTAGGCAGACCTAAATAGAGGGCATTCCCATAATCCAGCCTCGAGATAATGGTAGCAGAGACAACCATACGTAGCACGGAAAAAGAAAGAAGAGGGGCTAGCTCACGCAGCTGTCTGATCAAACCAGTACACATCCCTACTACTGAGGAGATCTGACTGGCCATTGACGACTCATTGTCAATCTTGATACCAAGACTTTTTACTTTATCACACGGTATCGGTGAGGGACCTAATTCCTGGGGCCAATATAGGTCATTCCAGGGTGAAGCTGCGGTCGAGACCACAAGGACCTCCGTTTTTTCCGGATTTATTTTCAACAGATTTGCAGTCATCCAGCCGACCGTATGTCTAAGAATGTTCTGGGCATTTGTCTGCGCCAGAGCCGTATTGTCAACACTCAATAGCAACTGGGTGTCGTCGGCATAGTTAAACACACGACAACCCATGTTCGCTAGAGAGTCAATCAACGGTTGCAGGTAGAGGTTGAATAGTAGTAGGGATAATGCGGAGCCCTGAGGGACTCCGCACTCCAGAGTACCCACCTCGGAGATACAGTCCCCCAGTTGGATCCTCTGCGTCCTGTCCATCAAAAAAGATTGGGGCCATTGATGGGCCCCTTATCCCAAAAGTGGCAAGTCTGCCCAGTAGCAGGGAATGGCTGACAGTATCGAACGCCGCCGATAGGTCTAAAAGTATCAGGGCGCTCGGTTTGTTACTGTCAGCCATACCTCTCAGCTCATCCAGCACCGCAAGCATCACCAACTCGGTGCTGTGGTGTGCACGAAACCCTGCCTGACGTTCCTGGAGTAGATGGTGTGACTCCAGGAATAAGGAAAGGGACTTCAGCACATGTTGCTCTAAGACCTTGGACAGAAAAGGCAGTTGGGATATCGGTATGTATGGTTTCTGATAGATACATCTGCCGTGTGGATTCCTCACCTTGTGAATATCCCCTTGCGTCAGCAACATTCGGAAATTCTTTTCGTAGCCTCGCGCCGACGTGGACATGGACGTCATAGAGACACGGCATCGCTCGCGACTCCGCTGATGTCACCGACGCCTATAGTAGGCCCACGCCGGCGTGATTACATCAGTTCCCTTTTTTCCGCGTCGTCGACGCTAACGGTTTCGGGAATCTCAGTAGCCAACTGGTACTTTGTTGCCTTTTTGTTACCGCTTTCTGCTTCTTTGTTTCTTGTCTCTTCGACGATGTCGACAAAGAAGACCGGGTTCAAGCCCTGCAGGGAGTGCGGAAAGATGATGTCCATTACTGACCCGCACGAGGACTGCATTTGGTGTTTGAGCTCTGATCACGATGTGGATGGATGTTCGTCTTGTCGGAAGATGAACCCGAAGGCCCTGAGGGAAAGAGACCAAGCTCCTGGTAGCGAAGCTGAAGGCTGGAAAAGGAAAGTCTTCGAGGTCTCGTTCTCGAAGGGCGAGGTTGAAGTCAAGATCCGGATCTCGAGAGGAGTAGTCTTCGAGGTCCGCTTCAGACCATGCTTCGAAGTCGAAGAGGAAGCATAAGAAGAGGAGGCATGAGTCCCGACGTCGTTCCGGTAAGGAGTCTGGCTCGAGGTCACCGAAGAAGGTACGTTCTAAGGTGGTTACGCTGGATGTCTCTGAACCTGAAGGTGAGTCCTCGCCTTTGGAGTCGCGTGTGCAGTCGCCGACTCCGGCTTCGAATCCGTCTCCGGCGCCGTCCCAGGCCCGAGAAGAGGAAGAGGTTCAGGTGATGTGGATTCCGCACCTACCGAAGAGCTGAATCCGAACCCTCCACAAGACCAGCCTGAGGGTTTCCAGCCACCCTTTCCAACCCCAGGCCAGGACCCATCTGCGTTTCTGAACGCTATGTATGGCGTCTTTTCAAGGGCGTGGTACCCCTCTGGCGCACCTTCGGGTCCCATGGGTCCTCTGGCTTTCAATCTAGGAGTCCTCACTCCTATCCTCCTGCTCCATTTATGCCCTATATGCCGGCTCCGACGTCGCCATGGCAGTTTCCGGCTCCGTCGAAGCCGGTTTCGGCGTCGCCCGCTCCAGAACGGCCTCGAGAGCATCCCGCTGGACCTTCGGATTCGATACCGACGTCGATCCCGACTCCGTCTGAGTCGTTGGTGGATCCGGCTGCGAGCATGTGAAGGAGAGGTCCAGAATGGAGGCTCAACGCCTTTTGGTAGAGCGAAGGTATATGGAGTCACATCCTGATATGGAGGAAGGTGAATTGGATGAGGACTGTTTTGAGGAACTGGCTGACGCTGGTAGCCTGGACTTCTCTCCGGAGTGGGAGTTGCCTTCAGGCTCTGATACACCTTCTAAAGATGTCCAACCTTATCATATGGTGATGAGGAAGGCTGCGGAACTTCTACAATTAACTTTGCCAACGGTGGAATTTAAATCCATTGTTCTCACTGAGGTTTTACATTCACCTAGTTCTGTGATAGAGCCATTGCTTCCGTTAATGACGCCTTAACGGAGCCCATTTTGGAGGTGTGGAAGAAACCACTGTCCGCTCCTGCAGTATCTAAGAGTGTGGCAAGAAGGTACAGGGTTGCACTTGAAGACCCTGCTTTTTTGACGTCTCATTCTTCTCCAGGATCTAGTCATTCAAGCAGTCTGCTCCAAAAAGAATGTGAGTGCCTTTCCCCAGGTACCCTGTGAAAAAGAGGCAAAGAAACAGGATCAGGTTGCTAAAAAGACCTTCTCCTCTGCAAGCATGGCGTTGAAGTCGACTAATGCCACTTGTCTGATGGGGAGGTATGTGCATGCCCTTATGGATTCTTTGCGTATTCTAGCTCCTAAGATTCCTGATGCCAACAGGAAGGATTTTGAGGAGGTAATTTCAGATGCACAGGCAGCGGCTCGCCAAGTGATACAGAGTGGCCTTGACACTGCGGACTCTGTGGCGCGTATCATGGGCACTGCTGTCGCCACTAGAAGATCAGCTTGGCTGAAATCCTCAGACTTTTCGGCGGATGTTCAAGCGACTTTGCTGGATCTTCCATTTGATGGATCTGGTCTCTTTGGGAAGAAAGCTGATACGGCCCTGGAGAGATTTAAAGACAGTAGGGCGACTGCTAAATCTTTAGGTCTCCAGATCAGAGGCTCTTCGACCAACAGGAGATTTAGGGGTTTCGGTCGCTCTTCCTTTCGGAATTACCGACCAGGTCAGCAGCAACAGCAGCAGCAGCAAAATTCCATGTACAGATCTTACAGGGGAAAGCAAAGAGCGCGTCCTCGTGGACGTCATGCCTCTTCCTTCTCCACCTCCTCCAACCCTTCTCCACCTCCTCCAACCCTTCAGCCACAGAAAAGCAGCCCTAGATACGCCATTCAGGATCATGTGGGTCCGGTGGGGGGGTCGTCTTACCCATTTTCTACAGGATTGGGAATCGGTTACATCAGATCTTTGGGTTCTCAATCTTGTAGAAAATGGGTATGCCCTTCCCTTTCGGGAGTTCCCTCCCAATTACCCTCCTTGCCAAGGTTATTGCACGGAGGAACATCTGTTGCTTCTACAGGAGGAAGTGCTGACTCTGTTAAGAAAGGGTGCGATAGAGGTGGTCCCAGAGCAGGAAAGGGGTCAGGGATGCTACTCCCGGTATTTCCTGATTCCCAAGAAGGATGGCAGACTTCGTCCAATCCTGGATCTCAGGATCTTGAATCTCTATCTGAAACAAGAGAAATTCAAGATGCTCACCCTTGCTCAGGTTCTTCAAGCGCTGCTAGAAGACTGGATGGTGTCGCTCGACTTGCAGGATGTGTACTTTCACATCCCAATCCTGAAGTCGCACAGGAAGAATCTCCGTTTTACGGTGGGATCGCAACACTATCAGTTTGCGGTCCTTCCTTTTGGACTTACTACTGCGCCTCGAGTCTTCACCAAGGTGGTGGCGGCGCATCTCAGAAGGTCGGGGATTCCAGTATTCCCCTATTTGGACGACTGGCTGATCAAAGCAGAGTCGTCAGAGAGTGCTCCATCTGCAGGAGACAACCCAGTTGTTGTACAGGTTGGGTTTTTCGATAAATGTACCCAAGTCTCACCTGGTGCCCTCCCAGCGCAACCTGTTCATAGGTGCTGTACTGGACACAACTGTATGTCGCACATTCCCTCCTCCTCAAAGGATTCGCGACATACAGGAAATGATTCCTTTATTTCACAATGGAGCGGTCGTTCCAGTCCTGAAGGTCCTTCGTCTGCTCGGTCTGATGGCTTCCTGCATTCTGTTGGTCAACCATGCACGCTGGCACATGAGGGCACTCCAGTGGTGCCTCCGCAGGCAGTGGTATCAACACAACGGAGATCTCAGGGAGTCAGTGAGGATCTCCAGAGAAGCTGCGGCGGATATGTCTTGGTGGGGCGTGGAAGGCAACCTGTCTCAGGGGAAGCCTTTTCATCTGCCTCCTCCGGTGGCCACAGTAATAACGGATGCATCCACTCTAGGGTGGGGTGCTCATCTGGGGGATCTTGAGATCAAGGGTCTTTGCTTCATATCAACCTTCTAGAATTACGGGCGATACGTTTGGCGCTCAAGGCCTTCCTCCCTTCCCTTCGCAGTCGGTCGGTCCAGGTACTAACGGCCAACACGACTGCGATGTGGTACATCAACAAGCAGGGAGGAGTGGGGTCGCAGTGTCTCTGGTCCTGGGTTCAGGACCATCTGATTTGTCTGATTGCGAATCATCTGGCCGGAGTTCTGAACGTTCGTGCAGACTGTCTCAGTCGGCAGTTCTCGGCCGACCACGAGTGGAGGCTTCACCCGGAGGTGGTTCGTCACGTCTTTCGGACGTGGGGGACTCAGGTGGACCTGTTTGCCACTCGCGAGAATGCTCACTGCCTGTCATTCTGCAGTCTCCAGTATCCGATGCAAGGAGCCTTGGGGGACGCGTTTCAGTTGAGTTGGGGAAGTCAGCTCCTTTACGCGTTTCCTCCCATACCTTTGATTCCTCGGGTTCTGAGGAAGATTCGCCAAGACTGGGCCCAATTCATATTGGTCGCCCCGGACTGGCCAAGAAGGGTGTGGTATACAGATCTTCTCCACCTCTCCTCTCACCCGCCGCTCTGTCTCCCTCTCAGGGCAGACCTCCTCTCTCAGATGGAGGGGCAGGTTCTACACCCCACCTCCAGACATTGCACCTTCATGCCTGGAGATTAAACGGGGCAACCTGAATTCCTTTTCTCTCCCGCCTGACGTGGTGGATGTCATCTTGTCAGCCAGGCGTGACTCCACTAAGTCCATCTATTCATATAGATGGTCAAAATTTGTCACGTGGTGTGGGGAGAATTCTATTGACCCTTTGAGAGCCCATTTGTCTGATGTTCTTCAGTTTGCCCTCTTTCTGGCGCAGCAATGGCTAGCTGTTGCCACAGTTAAGGGCTATCTTTCTGCGCTGTCGGCATTTCTCTGCTTGCCTGACCAGCCATCTCTTTTTAAATCTACTGTAATTTTAAGGTTATTGAAGGGCCTCACAAATAAGTTCCCTCCTTTTATTGTGCCTCAGTGGGACTTAAATCTTGTCTTGACATTTTGATGGGTGCTCCCTTTGAGCCTCTTCACAAATGTCCTATGAGGCTTTTGACTCTTAAGACAATCTTCCTCGTTGCAATAACCTCAGCAAGGAGGGTAAGTGAGCTTCAAGCTCTTAGTTCCAAGCCCCCATTCTTGACCATTCATGCTGATCGAATGGTTCTTAGGACCAGGGCTGCTTTTCTGCCAAAGGTGGTGACTCCTTTCCACCTTGGTCAATCCATTACCCTCCCTACCTTTTATCCTCCCCCACACACTTCCAAGGAGGAGGAGAGATTACACCGTCTGGACCCCAAGAGGGCGGTGTCCTTTTACTTGGACAGATCTAAAGAATGTCGATTGGATGACCAGCTTTTCGTTGGGTTTGCTGGCTGCAAAAGAGGAAGAGCGGTCCATAAAAGAACTTGGTCAAGATGGATCCTTTGTATAAAGATCTGCTACTCTTTGGCCGGTAAGGAACCTCCAGAGGGTATAAGGGCTCATTCTACAAGAGCTAAGTCTTCATCCTCAGCATTGGCTAGAGGTGTTCCAGTAGAGGACATTTGTAGGGCGGCAACTTGGTCTTCCCTCCACACTTTCGCGAAGCATTACTGCTTGGATTCCGAAGTGAGGAGGGAGGGCCACTTTGCGCGCTCTGTCCTCCAGGATTTCCTGGTTTAGAAGAGTGGACACCCTCCTCCGGGAGTGGGGACTGCTGTGGGACTCTATTCACAAGGTGAGGAATCCACACGGCAGATGTATCTATCAGAAGAACAAGTTACTTACCTTCGGTAACGCTTTTTCTGGTAGATACAATATCTGCCTGTGAATTCCTCACTGACCCACCCGCCTCCCCGTTGTCCACTCTTCTATACCAGTATATCTGTATTGTAATTATTTTATGGTCAAGATTAAGTTTGCTTACATTTGCTTCACACTGTGTGTGTTATTTTGACTACTAGCAGCCCGTCCCGACCTTGTCCGGGAGCTTTCAGGCTTCCCCCTACCCCCGCCTGCCCCGACATTGCCCAGCAGCCCGTGCCCCCGCCCGCCCCGTCCCCCGCCTGCAGCCTGGGCCGACCCTCACGTGGCCTGAGTGAATCCCCATCCCCCGCCTTCCCCGACCCCCGCCTGCCCCGACATTGCCTTTTGGCCGTTCCCCGCCTGCAGCCCGACACCCGCCTGCTTACCTTTTCCGCCGCTCCTGAGTTCACAGCTCCTCGCCGCTCTGCTCCTCACCGCTTGTCCGACGCCGCTCCTCCCCCGCGCCATGTCCGTCTCTCCCTGCTGCTCTTCACGTGACCGCTCCTCCCCGCGCCATGGCCGGAGATCCTCTGACGCCGCTTATCGACGTGAGCACGCGCGTCGCGGCCGGCGCTACTTTGGGGTGGGGGGGACTACTTTTTTTTAAATATTAATTTTTTAAATAAGGGTTATTTTTAAACTCTATCTAGCCTATAACCATCTACACACCCTGACGATTTCTACTGTGTATCGGGTGTGTAGATTGGCGAAGTGGTTCCGGAGTTTACCCGCCTCAAAGCCTGAAAATTTCTCCTTTATTATAGTAGTATAGATTGTGTACTGTGTATGCTATGTACATTACTACTGTCATTGGTCCGTCCGTGTGCCTCGATGGCACGGAAAAAAGGGCGGAACTGATGTCATCACGCCGGCGTGGGCCTATTATAGGCGTTGGTGACGTCAGCGGAGTCGCGAGCGATGCCGTGTCTCTATGACGTCCATGTCAGCGTGAGGCTACGAAAAGAATTTCCGAATGTTGCTGACGCAAGGGGAGGTGTCCACAGGCAGATATTGTATCTACCAGAAAAAGCGTTACCGAAGGTAAGTAACTTGTTCATATGGGTGAATAACTTCATATGTGCTTGGCAGCGTAGGTGAGTGTGTGAGTATATGTGACTATGTGTGAGTGATTGTGAGAGTGGCTGTTTGGATGAGTGTACTTTTCAGTGACTGTATAGGTGAGTAAGTATGTGTTAGTATGTGTATCAATAAGTGAGTTGGTGTGTGTATAACTATAGGTAAGTGACTGTGACTATGGGTGATTGAGTAGGTGTGTGTGGCTGTATGGGTGTATGAACGGATGTGTCTGGCTGTATTAGTAGGTGGGTGTATGAGTGGCTGAATGGGTGAGTGGGTGTGTGTGTAGACTTATGGATCAGTGAGTGAGTATGTAAGTACTGGTATCGGTGTGTCAATGGTTTTGAGAATGGTAGTTTGAAAGTTGGAATGGGTGTAAAATGTTACATGGGGGTGCAAGTTGTGCGACATTCTGTAGATGTCATCAGTGATGTCATCTGAGGTGTCAGTGATGTCACTGACCACGTCATGAGTGATATAGTATGTGACGTCATAAGCAGTGTATTGCGGGGGCGCGGGTTATAGCTCAGCTAACTAGAACTGCTGAATTTCTGTAGTTTTGTACAAGTGAAATATCACCCTAACTTGTAACGTCTCTGTAACCTTTGTTTCTTTCAGTGAATACATATAAAAACTTTATTTCTTCTTTCTATACAAACCCAATTTAAACTGCACAAATATTAGAAATTCTAAAGTTAGTTATAACTTAAATTTATAATGTACACAACACCTTCAAGTTACTGTCATGTACCTCTATACAGTCTTATCACTTCACTCGCCTCACTAAACTAACTATAATAATCCCCTTCTCCATATACTAGTTATACCCTTGCATATTACTTAACTTATAGCATTTGAAATCCTAGCATCCAGAACACTTATGGCATTTCAAATGACATTATTTGTGAGACCACAGTGTATGGTAGGGTGGCAAGTTACAGAAATATGGTATTTGGAAAGACTACATAATGTTTTCCTTACTATAACTTCTTCTTAACTTGCTTTTCCCCATGGAGCGACACAGGAGGTTCAGGCTGCCTGGGGTGCCCTGAGGGTATGTGTTCACTAGCCAATGGTCTACCAGGGTCCCTTCCATTTTATGGAAACTTTTTCTATGTGTGGCATTTAGCAATCCCAAAGTGTACTATTTTACCCACTCTCAAGATGTGTAAACGGTGCCTTGGATGTTAGGAGCTTGATAGCCCACCATAGGTGTGGCTACCAGTGGGCTACACACCCATGGAAAAAGCGGTTTGGCCACTGGTTCCCCTTCTCTGTCCTCAACCAGTCCGTCTGCCTGAACAAAGGAGCGACCCTACACAAGTTTGATCGCCATTTGTCAACCCAAGGTGACTTCCCCGTTCAAACTCTCCATTTGGGCCAACACCCTGTTTGGCTTCCTGCAAGGGAGACTTAACATCTGTGTGGCAGGCCTCTATTGTTCCAGAAGGCTGTCAGGTGGCTAGCAACTGTGAAAGGCCATGGATAAATTGGGTAACAGAATGGCAGCTTTCTAAAAGTTGCCTTTACTTAGAAGTGACTTTAAATTCGATTTAGACATCAGGTCAGCTTTAATGCCACGATTAATTTGATGCTTTGAAGTGCCCATTTTAATAGTCTTATTCAGACGTAAGCCGGACTGAGGGGGTCAGCCTGTAACTCAGTATTAGCCAATTGGGCTACTAATTTTTCTGCAGCATAAACTGCAATTTAGGGCATTTGCTGTTGGGACATATTAAAGTATATGTCCTACATAATCATTCACAGCTACCTCCCTTGGGGCTTGAAAGCCTTGCTTAGTGGCTACTCGGCATATATTAAGGGAAGTGGGGTGCTTTGCCATTGGTTTTAATGGCAGTCGGGGTAGCAGTTTTAAAACTGCTCCTCCAGGCTGCATTGGGAGGGTGGGAGCCATTTTGTACTTTCACACGCAAGGTAGCACAATCGGTGCTGCAGGCCTGTCATGTCCTCGGTACCCTTGGTGCCGTATAATAAGGTCCTACAGTATGTCAACTTATGCCAATTGGGGGTAGCCAATTCAACATACATATTGAAATGGATTAGAACACTGGCCCTAAGGTCTGATTAGCAGGCCTCCATGCACTCTGAGGCGAAAAAGCAGCAGCATTAGTCCAAAGTTTTGGGGGTGGCCTTGCATAGAGGCATTTCCTTACAGCGCCAATCAATAAGTCCATTATTCAGTTACTATATAATTACAATGCACTCAGTGCAACATACACTCCAAACAATACCACTCAGTACCACATAATTACACGCCACACAACTACACTCTACTGAATACAACATACACTCCACACAATACCACTCGGTGCCATATAATTATATGCTACATAATTACACTGCGCTCAACGCAACATACACTCCAAATACCACTCAGTGCCACATAATTACACACCACATAATTACACTGCACTCAATGCAACATACACTCCAAATACCACTCAGTGCCACATAATTACACGCCACATAATTACACTCTATCGCACCACCACAGCACCACCACTGCATCACTCAGGGGCACCACAACATCACTATGCGCTACCACAGCATCACTGAACACCACTGCATCACTCGTCGCCACCACTGCATCACTCGTCGCCACCACTGCATCACTCGTCGCCACCACTGCATCACTCGTCGCCACCACTGCATCACTCGTCGCCACCACTGCATCACTCGTCGCCACCACTGCATCACTCGTCGCCACCACTGCATCACTCGTCGCCACCACTGCATCACTCGTCGCCACCACTGCATCACTCGTCGCCACCACTGCATCACTCGTCGCCACCACTGCATCACTCGTCGCCACCACTGCATCACTCGTCGCCACCACTGCATCACTCGTCGCCACCACTGCATCACTCGTCGCCACCACTGCATCACTCGTCGCCACCACTGCATCACTCGTCGCCACCACTGCATCACTCGTCGCCACCACTGCATCACTCGTCGCCACCACTGCATCACTCGTCGCCACCACTGCATCACTCGTCGCCACCACTGCATCACTCGTCGCCACCACTGCATCACTCGTCGCCACCACTGCATCACTCGTCGCCACCACTGCATCACTCGTCGCCACCACTGCATCACTCAGCGCCACCACAATATCAATCTGTGCAACCATTCAACAACTGGTTCAAATATGTTCTCTCAATGTTTCAAGCTTTATTACAAATGTCACAAAAAGATGTTAATATTTCACTTCTGTTCTTGGATTTTCGTCACAATAAAATACACTGAACATAATCTTCCCAAAAATTATTTACAGAAGTTTAAACTATTGCCATTATAAATTACAATAACTTTTTTAAAGTATTAATTATTTAAAAAAATTAAAAGCAATTGTTTGTAATATCAATACATCTAAGTCACGCGAATACAACACATATTGCATTACAAATGCTATAGGTGTCACATTTGCGAAAGTTAAATGTATTGGCATTGTAAATGACAAAGCTATTAATGTCGCTAATTTCAAAACCAACACATAAATAAAACAATTGTCATTTACAATACCAATAGCTCAAGCTTTCCTAATGCGAGACCTATTGCATTGCAAATGCTTGTTAAATTTGTTATGAAAAATGCTAAATATTTATGCTACTTAGTTACTATTAGTCTAATGTGGTCCTTGGTAGCCTATTACTGGCTGGAAATGGCCTTGAATATGTGCTTACGATGGTAGCCTGTATCTTTTCGTTGGTAGCATGTGACTGGCCTGAAATTTGTCCTTGGTACCCCAGGACTGATGGTGATGTAGCATGTATCTAGTCCTTGCTAGCCTGTTGTTGGCTTGATGCTAGCCAGTATCAGGATATTGGGAGTCATTTACTGACAGGACATTATCCTGTAGCCATTTCTTGGTAGCCCGTTACTGATGAAATGCTGAGGTCCTTTGTGTGAGCTAGTTGCACGTCCTCCATTGTAGTTCCCCCAATGGAATAATTGAGCCCCTTATCTGCCGTACTGAGTACTCTGGTGCTTTGGAGACTGAGACAAGCAGCCTTGCCGGTTAACCCTATGTCCCGTCTTTCTCTCCAAAGAGACATTTACTTTTGCATAATATCCTATTCTCCCTCTCACCCCCAGGTTATATTCTTACAGTGCATATAATCTTTCATGGTCTTTTCCCATAGAAAGAGTTATCTCCAGTGGTAATGGTGGTAATCAGCACTTTAAGTGATTTGGACCATGGCCATATGTCGTTTTGTGTTTTTGCGGATATAAAGAATCTTCTGAAATGGATTTTTGGTTGTCTCTCTTATTTAAAAATAGTTGATGAAGGTGGTTATCGTGATACTTGCATTTAGAAAGTGTTGCACAATCTTGGATAATTGAATCCAATCTTATTCGAGTTTGGTGGGAAAGTGAGTTGTGGCACTTTTTGCCTATGTCTCTATTGGGAATGAGTTACCTCCTTAGATGTGCTACAGCGAGTGTTTTGTGGCTTTAGGTAAATCTGATCTGGGTCAGGAGTTTGATCGATCACACTGTTTGGTTATGTATATTATATATTTTCTTTCGGACCATGGTTGGCAGTTATCATAGGGTTTCCCAATCAATCATTGGATTTGTAAAGCGTGGCTCATCACACGGTGGGGTATCAAAGTGTTTCTGAATTGTCCTTGATGTGGTGGCATCTGTAGAAGGTTCAATTCCTTTGCTTTTCAGTGTCTTTGAGGGTGGATTATTATTGGTTGCCTTCCTTATTTTTTCAGCTGTGGTCGTTTGAGATTTTAAAAGTATTTGAAACTCATTGGTGTATGATTGGCTGTGGTCTTTGTTGCTTCTACCGATTTCTTGAGTTTTCCTGACCACTTTCCTTTCTGGCCAACTTCATTACCAATCTCTCCAAACAATCCACTACTCTAGAGTTGATCTCCCATTCCTGCTCCTATTACATTATATTGCTTTAGGTCTTTCCTGTACTCCTTTTGGGTACTCCCCTCTACTGTGTTTTACTTCATTTTGGATCCATTTCTCGTTGTCTTTTTCCCTCCCCTTTATTCTGAATGGCTTCCATTCCAAGCCAGTGTCTAAAACACCACTTTTGATTTCCTGTTATTCCCTGCTCTTATCGTGGGCCAGGGACAACCGACTTTGAATTTGGTGTATTTATTTGCGTATATATTTTATAACCTGTAGGCGTGTTCTCAAAGGTTCGGTATCTTGAAGTCCATGGGATGCGTATGCGCACGTTTGATATCTAGCAGGCTGGCTATGTGCTAACCATTGGCACTATGAAACATTTATTTTAAAGTACTTGATGAATTGACTGAGATTAAACCTAAAAATAGATGCACCCTTTAACGCACACCCAGCCTCTAATTGAACCCCAGACTATGACTGACCCTCCGAGATTTGTGCAGCACTGTAAAAATATGAAATAGCAAAAACTAAAGTCCGAAAGATTTATATTTATCAGGGGAGCCACATTTGAACCCTCGACTATCTCGTCTTCCGGTTCAGCAGACGGGACGCCAACTGGTTCCCTCTCGTGGCGAGTGAGGAGGGCCCCGGTGCAGAGGGGAAGCACATCTGAAGCTGGGAAAGAGCAGCCTGCTTGTTGACGAAGCCGGTCTGCCCTGTCCACAGATGGCATAGGGATCGGGCCTCCCAGAGGAAAGGGGGACCTGCACCACAAGCGACGGACCAGGAGGGTTCTCTCTACCTGGGCCAGAGCCACGACTGGTAGAGCGAACATCCAAACCCCCTCTTAACTGCCCCACCCTTGCTGCTGTGACATAGGGACGCAACTTCGAATATTCCCCCCCTCCCGGCAAGCGGACACTTAGTGCACATCTGCAGCAGCTCAGCTCAGTGCATGTCAAAGCACGCGCCTCATAAAAACCAGGAAAGACCTCAATGGGATCTGGAGTCTGCACTGTTTGATGTGAGGGGTGAGTCGTACCCCTTTTTAGGTCTCGCATAGCGTTGCAGCGCAACCCGCTGCTCGATTTCCGAGACATGCAGTATACACTATAGCTGGGGGAAGCTCCGCCCACCTTTTGTCCATAAATGTCATTGGCTTCATCATAAATTCAGCATTGTGATTGGTTTTTGGCTTCTTAGTCCTGCCGTCTGACGGCCATGTCGTCATTTTGGTTCTTCCGGGGCTATCAACCCTTTTACTTTAAAAACTGTTTTGTTCCTCTGCCTCTCCCAGTTTCCTCCTGCAGTCCGTAATGTTTTTTACCACAACCACCCCCTTACGCCCTCCCATTCGTGCCTTTAATGCATGCACTTTCGTTTAAAAAGCAATAGGGCTTGCGTAAATACGAGTCCTATTGCGTTTTCAATGCTTGTTGGAAGTATGATCTCCCTCTTAGACAGTCTCTGTCCTGTTGAAACTTGGGATACGTGCTGCCTCTGTCTGGCCCCATTGAGGGCACTGTTGCTCACTAGTGTTCAGGAGAGTGCCACGCAGTGATTTTCATGGCCCTCTGAGAGCTGCCTTTCAGTATTTCCCTGAGCATCAGATGTTTTATGTTTGACAGTTCTTTAAAAGTATTTCACATTTCTTGAAGTTATTAAGAAGCTAACATTCCCCACTTAGATTTGCTGATGAATGAGGAGCTATAAATGTCACTGGCGATTAAAGTCTCCTCATGCAAATGCCAGCTGCGTGTCATGAGTGCTTTACATTATGGTGCTAACGAAGAGAACGAGGCAAAGTTAATTTCAAGGCTTAGGGCTCATAGAAGGGATTTCGTGCTCTGAGATCTTGAAGTGGCACTTTTAAAACTTAGTTTTTTAAATTTTGGCTTGATGGCGCTATTGTCCTGTACCTTATGTTATTAAAAAAAAAGTGATCATTTAAGGGTAGAATTTTTAATCTGTATTTAAACATGCATAGGTGTATTAGGTTATGTGGGATCTTACTGATTAGTTTTGCAGGCCCACCCCTGGGGTATAATCGCAATGGACCGCACTCCGCTAGCCCCTCCTCCGGATCGCCCCTAGGGACTCTGGTACATGGAGTTCTTGAGTGGTTCACCCCAGTGGGTGCAAGTAGGTACTTGTTGAACTGATGATCTCTAGACCCGATACATGTCCCGGGTTTTTGGATATCGCCCGAGACATGGCTCCGGTAGAGGCGCACCCGCTGATACCTACTACATCGACCATCATGCTCCGGGATCACACGCTGGTGGGACGAGCAGTGTGCGACCTCATTCAGAATTACTATTTATACAGGCTCCCTTGAGCCGGTGGAGGTGACGACCTCGAGATTACGCACCTGCGCGCCACAAAAAGGTATCTGGACCTATGAATATTTTCGACAGCCCACGCAGCAACCCCGTGCACACGCCTAATCCCTGCTGACGAGCGGTAATAACCGCGAAACACGTGTCCAGGGATGCCAAGCACATCAAGTGAATACCTTCAAGACTCAAGACTCGGGTAGAGGCGCACCCGCTGATACCTACTACATCGACCATCATGCTCCGGGGTCACACGCTGATGGGACGAGCAGTGTGCGACCTCAATCGGAATCACCCCCGGGGTATGGCTGGCTCAGGGCTACCTGCCCTTGGGGGGGGAAAACGATTTGGCAATTGGTTTCCCCTTTTTGCTCCCCGTGCCAGATTACCTACACAAAGGGACAGCCCTCTTCCCTGGTGTTAAAAATCTGCTCTTCAAATGCGGCTTCTCCTTTAAGGCCTACCTTTTGGGGTTAGTATCCAAGTGATTTCCTGCAGGCAGGAGGTGACACATCCCTAGCCTGCAGTCCATCTTTGTTCTCCTTCCTAAGAGTCCTTGCCATGTCTCTCCAGGAGGACAGAAGGCTGTCTCGTGTAACAGGCATGGCCATGTGTGCCGGGGAATTCACAAAAGATTGAATGGCAACAAAGTGACAGCTTTGCAAAGCTGCATACTGCAACATGTGTTAATTTCGACTTGTGATGCAAGTTGGGCTTACTGTAACAAGTTGTTTGATAAATAGGAGTCCCCACTTCGGTCGGACCGTTTAGGAGTTAGCACAGCTGAGGGGTTCAGCATGTAACCCTGTTATCTGCAATTGGGCAACCAAGTATTTCCGCAGTAAAAATTGTAGTTTTGTATGTTTATTGCCAAGACAGGTAAAGTACCTGTCCTTCCTGTGTCATGTCGCACCTTCCCTTAGGTCTTAGTAGGCCTAACAAAAGGAGTGATTTACAGATGTGCAAGGGAATTGGTGGCTTTGCCATTACTTTCAAAGTCGGGCTGGTAGTGTGCACGACTACTCTACCAGTCTGCAGTAGCAGACTGGGGCACTTGTTTTACTTGGTGGGGGGAGGAGGAAGGGGGAGAGAGGAGGGGAGAGAGGAACCTCCAGGTTGGCACAATTAGGGACTTACAGGTGAGTTAGCCATTTCCAGTTGGGTACAGACAATTCAACAAACACTTTAGCGTTGGGGCACCACCATCGAGGTCTGGTTAGCAGGCCTCAGTGTCTCTCTTGAAGTGCACTCTCAAAGTCTGGAAAACTTTGGTGGTAGATTTTCACTGAGATAAGGGGTAGATTTTTGCCAACTAAAATTTTGTACATATTTGTAATGAATGATGGTTGCTAGCATATGAGCACTTCATTAAGCCTTTGTAGGTTACTAGGTCGAGCTAATTTTAAAGCCTGTAGCCCTTACTGGTTCATTGAGAAGTTAGGTCAGCTTTCATTTTGATCGGTTCATGATGAAAAGTTATGCGTATGAGAGCCAGTGGGACTGAATTACTTACTGTGAAAAGCATGTGTTAAATGCAGTAGCCTTTTAACAGTAGATTGTTATTACACATGCTGAAAGCTTGTAGGCAAATAGCTTGTCAAATGGAATCTCACAGATGACAATAGTAGGCAAGTGTTTTGGTACTGTAAGAAATTGTAAGGAAAAATGATGTACAATGTGATCATCCTTAATAATAATAATAATAATAATAAAAATAATAATAGTATTATGCATCTTATAGAGCGCACGGCTACCCCTGACGGGAGTGTCCAGGCGCTGAGCAGAGAAAGGGGAAATGTAGGTCAACATAGTGTGACCCGTCAGAACTACAGTTGACTGAAGAGCCACGTCTTCACTAATTTGCGGAAATTGGGTTCAGATGGGGCAAGTTTCATTTGTCGCGATAAAGAATTCCACAGGGAGGCTGCTTTTACTGAAAAAGACCATCCACCCAGTCTGGCTTTGGAAAAACGGGGAATAACAAGAAGTTCTTTGTAGTTTGACCTTAGGTTGCTTGTGTGTCTTAGTTTTTGGATGCGTTTTTCTTAGATAGCTTGGACCAGTGCCTTTTATTGCTCTATACGTGAGGATGAGTGCTTTAAATTCTGTGCGTTTTCTTACTGGGAGCCAGTGAAGGGCACGCAAGTGTGGCGAGATGTGATGTCGTGAGGGAATGTTTTTAAATAAGCCTTGCAGCTGCATTCTGTATTGTATGCAGCTTTTTGTACATGTAGGCTGGCAGGCCTAGATATAGACTATTAGCGTAGTCTAATTGGGATGTCACTAGTGAGTGAACAATTGTTTTTCTACATTCGACCGGAAGCAGATGAAGGAATTTACGCAAGGCTTTTAGTTTCCAAAAACATGTGGATGAAACCGGAGCTATCTGGGCTTTACATGAGTCTTCTCGATTTTAAAACCCAGATTTCTTGTTGATGGAACAGGACAGAGAGCTGGATTGAGTGTCGAGGGCCACCAAAGATTAGATCTGGGGGCTGATGGTTGATTAAAGAAAACAACTTCAGTTTTTTCGGCATTAAGCCGCAGACAGTTTCTAGTCATCCAGGTGGATACATCAGCCAGACAGTTCCGAAATTTGGTGAGGGCTGCTTCCGAATGATCCTTGAAGGAAAAATCAGCTGAGTGTCATCAGCATATGAGATGACACTAACATCGTACTGTTCAATGAGTGGGGCCAGTGGGGCGAGATAAACATTAAAAAGAGTATAAGGGCCGATCCCTGAGGGACTATACATATTAGGGGGCGAGATGATGAGACAAATGGCTGTAATCGTATTTTCTGGACTCGTCCTTCAAGGAAGGATTGGAACCAGTCCTGCACGGTCCCAGAAATCCCTAAATGCCTGAGCCTGTCGAGCAGAATCTTCTCGGATAGATTCGGTGACTTCCAGTAGAGCTGTTTCGGTGCTGTAGCCACAGCGAAATCCAGACTGTCATGCAATAATCTGTTGGATTCCAGGAAGCTAGACACTACCAGTCTGCAGTAGCAGACTGGGGCACTTGTTTTACCTTCGCAAGAACCTTAGCCGGGGCTGGTAGAAGGGAAATGGGTCTAAAAAATGTTTAAATGGCCGGATCAGCATTTTCTTTTTTTAGGATGGGTTGTATAAGGGCTGTTTTCCATACAGATGGATAAATGCCAGTATTTAGTGAGGTTTTCCAAAGTTCATTTAATGAGGGATTAATCAAATATGCTGAAAAATCTGACCGGGAGGGGATCCAGGGGGGCCAGATTTCGTTTTTAGCAGTAGTTTAAGCGAGTCTTCCGTACTGAAAGGGCCAAAGTCTGTCCATGTTTCTAAGATTGGGGGCCTAGGTGTAACTAGGCTCTCGCTCTCAGTGAATGAAGTATATGTATCTTCAATTTTTTCATGAAAAAAAGCTTGCTAAGTTCTCACAAAGAGTTTCCGATGGAGTTATATTGCTTTTCAAGGCCTCTGGCTTCATAAAACTTGAAAACTTCTTTTGTGGAGTTTTTGGATGCTTTAATTTGACTGGCGAAGCAATCTTTTATGGCTGTGTTTTAGTTTATGAAATTGATTCACTGCCTTCCTATATATGTTTTTTGCTTCAATACTGTAGGATTTTCGCCATAATCGCTCAAGTCGTTTGCAACTACTTTTTTCTAGTTGGAGATCCTGTGTAAACCAGGGTGCAGAGGGTTTATGCCTAGCTGATTTCATTTTTCAGGGGTGCAATAGAGTCCAAGGCAGTAGTGACTCAATGATCAAGTTATTGCATCACTATCGGGTTCACCCGATAAAACATGAGAAGTATTCTGAAGTATAGGGCCAATAGTTTCTGGGGTTATTTTCCGCCAGTTTCTTCGAATCTCATGTTTATTCTCCCTACTATCTAGACTGGTAGTGAAGCTAAGATTGAATAGGACCAAGTAGTGGTCTGACCATGTCACGGGGATAGGTTTCTCGGCCACAAAAGCAGGGATATTTGTAAAAACAAGATCTGAAACATGTCCAGCTATATGTGTAGGTGTTGTAACCATTTGATTGAGATGAAAACCTTTAAGGGAATCAATCAGTTGGGACGCTAAGGAGCAGTGTGCCTTGTCTATATGAATGTTTAAGTCCCCTAAGACCAGATAGGTTGTATACTTCAGCGAGTGGTCAGCTATTAGGTCGCATATGTTCCATAGCTCACTATGTTTTGAGCTGGTAGTCTATAAAACAGTATTCCTGCTATACTGAGTGTGGGGGTGATGGTAAACTTGAAGGAGATAGCTTCCAGCACATCTTTGGTTACAAGTTTTATGTGCGATAGCTCCCACTCCTTTTTGACAAAGACGGCTAAGCCACCTCCTAGTCTATTCCCATCTCTGTTTTCCACCACTATTTTATAGTCATCCGGGATGGCCAGGGAGACAGCTGGTGATGTGCTGTCTCTGACCCATGTTTCCGTTAGGAAAATCATATCCCAGTTTTTTGTTTCCAAATGCATCCATATATCATTGGCATTCTTAGGGAGTGACCTGCAGTTTATAACACATGCTCTGATGTTCGTAGCTAGTTTAGGGGAGGTAGTTATTTCCAGTGCTTTAAATCTTGTGCCTTTGTCACCCTTGAGGTTGAAAATGCAGTTGTTAAATGAAGTTTCTGGACATCATGATTGCATATCCATGCAGCGAGATTCCTCCGGGTGGGATTTGAGCAACCTTTAGACCTCAGTGCTAGGATTTGCTCCCTAGTAAGTACTTCTCTAGAAGCTGATTGTAGTAGGGCAGCGTGGCTGGCGCTGGACGCGGGCCAGGCGCGGATGGGCGCAGTCGGGCTTACCTTTGGCGCGTCCTCTGATCCATGTGCTTAATATAGGGAATATCCGGAATCAGTTCCTCCCTTTCCCCTCCCCCCATCGTGTGACCTGATTGACAGGAAGGAGAATATGGCCCCGCCCTCCACTCAAACGGCTCCTGCCGCGGTGGACCGGGGCTGAGGCCAAAGTCCTGAAGTGCCAAGCGTAGTGTGCTATGTGCTGTGCAAAGACGCAGGTAGGGGGGAAATGTGCAGGATTGAAATGCGGGCGAAAATAAAAGCAAGTGTGCCCATCTTTTAGCAAGAAATGTGTTATACAGTGAGCATCGCTGCATTCAGCGCGGGCGGAAACACCACTGACCGTCTCCCCGTGCTATTAGGCCTGCTCAATTGGATTTTATCACTTCCGAGAACTGTAATTTTGTACAAATTTGTAATTTTATAGGTGCTACTAACTCCATGTGTCCTTGTATTTAATGTCACTGCCAGGAGGACCAAGCATGTCCTCTAATCTCCGTAGGGCCATGCCATTGATTATCCTTCCAAGTGTTTGCACATCCTATAATTTTGCTATTCGTCTTTCATTGGTACAGGCCTAAGAGGCTTTATAGGAGAAGTGGCTTTGTACAGTGGACCCATGGAAGTGTCTCTAGTCCCTCTCCGTTTCTCTAGGCAATCATGTTAGATGTATGGCCATGAGAAATTCCAAGATGCTAATCTTCTGCCTTGTAAATTGGAAAGCTGTGTCTGTGGGTCTTGTTTCTCATTTTGGGAGTCCTTTTTAGGTGAAGCCTAGGCAGCGCATGTGCTGCTCTGCAAGGTGTGCTGTGCTCCGGTATGGACTTGAAGCTCCGCCCACGTTCAGCCCATCTTTTCAATTGGCACCTGTTGCTGTCCTTTCTAAATCGTTGCTTCTGATTAGTTAATAGGCTTGTTAGTCCCTCCTTAGTAACAGCTTATTTGCATTTGTAACCTCCCACGAGGACTGTACTTTTTACTTGTTTGGTTACACTGTGTTTATTAAGTCTGTGAGCACTATTTTCTTTAATTATTTTGTCCTACTGTCGTGTAGTTTAGACAAACTGTGGGACTGGTGTCCAGACTGATTCCAAACACCCACACCGGATATGCTCTCCTGTATACCAGCTAGCTCACAGTGCCACTATGAACCCCTTTTTACCATAGAGAGATTAGTTTCTGGCAACTATCGAACATGACAACCCTGACCCCACAGGGATCGTGGGAACAGTACAGTACAGTACTTTTCGCTCAGTCACTCGTGCTCACTGTCTCAGAGAGAAACACAGAATGGATGATAGGGACGTTTTCAGTAAGCATTTATTGAGCCAGCATCATTCTAGTGTAAAATGTGTGTGCTGCAACAACCATAAGACAGAAACCGATATAAATGATTATCAGCACCAACAGAGTAAATGGGTGGTAGATTTCTACCATAGTGCTAAAACAATGGATATATGCAGGTATATAGACGCATGACAATAATAATGTGTACTCCTAAGATAACCCTAACTAGATGTACCTAAAATGTATCTAGCATGTATGTAGGTGTATCGCCAAGAATCCCCCTAGGAAAGACCTTTCCCCATTATCCGGTGTGCGAGAACGAAGGACCCCGTCTTGGTCTCGAAGTCACCCCGCGAGGGATGTCAGACCACTGCGTTCTGGAGTTTCTGCGTGCTGGAACCTCAGTGTCTCGCTTCAGTGTTTCAGCATGGAATTCTTTTCTCCCCCCAGCAAAGATATGGTGTTTATATACCCAATAGGTACCCTTAGGTGTACTACCTTGCTGTGTCATGTCGGCCGCGCAACATTTATACAGTACCTAACTAGGTAAAGATCAATAACAAAACAGTTATGTAGTAAAATGGCAGGGTAAGTGTAGGTGAAAGGTTAGGTGACTACCCAGCCCTATATTGGGTTTCATTCCAAATCATAACACTACTGCAGACACAACACCTTCGGGTTCGGGAACGTAGTCCTCCCCCTCTCTTGGGGTCAAAATCTTACCAGGAGAACCCCTGTACCTGCCCTGTCCAAAGACAATCTTACCGGAGCACCCTCAAACGTTAAATCTTGCCTTACTCTGTGATCACGTCCCACAAAGCCCACATCCTACTTATGGTAACTCTCCTGCGGAAATACTCATCTAATTACTACTAACCACTACCGGAGGAGGTTAAGCTCATCCCTGAAACTGTGAAATAAAGGCACTATCCCGCTGCCTTCTTATCACATGGACTCCCGCACTGGCTGCTCACCAGTCTTCGCTCTCACTCCTTCATGGGGTGCAAGCAGATGCCTTCCGGCATCCTTACTATGTGCCCTCCCAGCGCTCCCCTCCCCATTGTCATCTGCAGAAAAGGATCTTACGACCTAATTTAAAAGAAACGACGAATACTCCTTACGTAGTCTGATCCCGTTTATGCAGGTAGTTGAAAGTAGGACCACTTCACAAAAACTGTTTTAACTTGTTTTTTCATATTGCTTTGCTGAAACATTTTTTTTCCACACTGATATTTATAACCTCACTCATAAATATGAAATTAGGTGTTTTCACAGGAAAATAAATTGTTTGAACAAACTGGCACAATTGGTAAACAAGCCGAACTCTAAAGGAACAAGCATTGGCATAGCCAATAGGTCTCGCTTGTGGGACCTTATAAGTATTTAGTTACAAGGATATTGTGCTGCAAAACAAAATACTTATAAGGTCCCACAAGCGAGACCTATTGGCTATGCCAATGCTTGTTGCTATATGCCTGCGTCTGTATCTCTCCCTTGTGTCTGTCTGCTGTGGGGGGTGTGTGTGTGTGTCTGTTTGCCATGTGTGGGGTCTATCGGCTGCGTGTGGTGCTATGTCTTAACTGCTGGGTGCGTGCGTGCGTGTCTGTCTGCAGTGTGTGCATGGCGGCACTCTTTCAGTGTCGGGGCTGCCTCTGCTCGTCTCCGGATTGATGGCCGTGTTTAAGGTCCGCGGGGTGAATGGCCGCTCGCCCGCCGCGGCCCTGTCTGCTCTCGGTGTATCCCGGCCAGAAGGGACTGTTCTTTGCCTGGGGAGACGCTCCCCCGCGGGAGCAGTGGTGAGCCCAGCCCTTCCTCGGAAGCCTGGGCTTGTCTGTTAAGTAAATACCGGAGAAGTCATTATCCCGTGACTACAATGTTTTCATCATATTTATAATTCTACAAATGTATTTTTAAATGCACTGATGTGGTGTTTGCATGCTATGCAAGACGGCGCATCATGGAATGTTTATAAGGAGCATCGAATAGGATTGTGATATTTGCACCTGGAAGAGTCGGACACGCAGATCCTGAAAAGAAGTAAAGACTCTCTAGCAAGGGGACAGTAAGACAGGGACAGGCATAGATAGGTGTTTGCGGGGAGAGAGAGGGGAGGTGCTGGTGTGGGAGGGGGGAGGTGCTGGTGTGGGAGGAGTGCTGCTACGGGCTGGGGAGGGGGAGGAGAAATGAAAGGAAACGCTAGACGGCACATCATGGAATGTTTATAAGGAGCATCGAATAGGATTGTGATATTTGCACCTGGAAGAGTCGGACACGCAGGAAGTGAGTCTGCGAGTGGTGCGCGCTGTGAAAGTGATCGCGAGCGATGTGCGTGCATGAGAGGAAAGCCAGATGGTGTCTCTGCTCGGGGGAGGAGGGACGGAACTGAAGTGCTGGTGGGCAGAAAGGACGGCCGTGGGAGGCGGATTAGGGAGATGCGCGTGCTTGTGTGGTCATGTGACCCGCTTTTGTGGCCACGTGACCTCACATGCACTGTGAAGAAACGCCAGTGGTTTCACGAGTCGGATCAAGCACTTGAATTCGATCCTATCCATTCCTGCGGAATGGGACAGGCTCGACCTAAAAAGGTACAGAAACTTCAAAGGATCAGTCTTTCAATTACTTGGGCTAATTTTTCTGTAAAGTTACAAAAGTCTTCAGAGGTTTCATTAACGCGGCACCATAACCTAACGTTTTTTTTTTAAAACTTTATTTTTTGGTTATACAACATGTATAAGAACTCCCCCCATCAATAAGCACACGCGTAGACAGTTCGACAACCTCATTATGGCACTGGTGGGTACAGGTATCATCGGGACAGGAATAACAGAGCATGAAATAAAAAGGAAAGAGCATGAGGAAGCAGCCGAGCACCACACAATCCCTTGCAATAAAAAAAGTCCTAACAGTCCCCCTCCCCATCAGACCCGGACCTCTGGCGAAAACAGCTCATCACTCGTCCCATCAGAATCACTCTGAGACAATCCTGAAGTACACAACTCGCCAGGCGAGTAAATCATCCTGCAGATTCTCATCCCTGCGTGTAAGCTGCATATGTGTTTCCTCGGCCAGGGACCATTCTCTCACATACCTAAGCCAGGCAGGTACCTCAGGGGCCCTCCACCCCATCCAGGTAATCGCTACCCTACGTCTAGCCAGTACCAACATTAATTGCAATAGTTTGTAGGAAAGGTTCCTTTTCTTGGGCTTGGGGACCGGGGCCAGCAAACAATGAAGCGGGTTCAGGACTATCCGAAGGCTGATGGTGGAGGCTATGCGTTCCACTACCGCCGTCCAGAAGCTCCCGACCAATGGGCACTCCCAGGCTAAATGTAGGAATCCCGCCCCCCACACCCCATCTGGGGCAGCTGTTCCCCCTATCCCCGGAGATGCGTTTCAATGATATCGGAGTCAGATAGGTACGATGCATAAAATTGAAGTGTATTAATTTGAACTGTGCGTTGCACGATACCTTGCGCGTGAGGCTCCCTATACGCTTCCGCTGCCCCAGTTCCAGGGCGGCACCGAGATCTGCTACCCAGGCCCCCCAGGAAGGCGGGACCAGTGGAGCTGAGTTCTGTTTCATAGCCGAATATAGCAGGGAGATCAATCTATGCCCCCTACCGCAGGAAAGATGGATGTTCAGGGTGTGGGACATCTGGGGCGCGTCCGGGAACTGGGGCCAGGAAACCTTCACAACATCCTGGAGTCCCCGGTAATGTAGGTATTGCCCCCCTCCAAGTCCAAAGGTCTCCTCGGCCTGTTCAAACGACAGGAAGGACTCGCTAGGGTAGCGGTCGGCCAGGGTCTCGCAGCCTCCCGCTCGCCAGTCGCGAAAGGACATGTGCTCTGCCATGGCAACTATGGGGGCCAGGATCCGAACCGGCAGCTCCCTATGAAAGGGGGCCCGCCGTAAAACCCTCTCCACATACGGCTGCCAGATGCCTGCAGTGTGGGTACCACATATGGCAGGGCGTCGTCCGCTCCCTGTCCCTGCATCAGTGCAATCTGTAACGTCCGCACGTTTGCTCTACCTGCCAAAAGTCGCATCTCCCAGCTGTCTGCGTCCGCAAACCACGTGCTGCCGGCAGTAGTTGTGCCACATAATAGTACAAGTCAAATTGCGGTGCCTCCAGACCTCCCTCCTCATAACTCCGAACAAGAGTATGAAGGGTGACCCTGCTGCGCTGTCCCGCCCAAAGTAGGGACGTAAGCAACGTGTTAAGGGTGCGGAATACTGGCGGGGGGAGAGAGCACAGTGAATTCTGGAGGATGTAAAGCGTCCTGGGAAGCATTACCATCTTAGCGACTGCTTGCCGTCCCATAAGGGAGAGCGGCAGGGAGTTCCAAAAGGACACCGATTGCTGTAGGGACTTAAGAATCCGATCAATATTCCGGACCAGCAGCTGCGCGTCCGTTGGGGCCACCTGAAGTCCGAGATAACTGAATGCCTCCTGTTCCCAGCGCAGCCCAAGGTCCGGCAGATCTGTCAGTGGGCCCGAACCATACCCCGCTAGCGGGAATATCAAAGACTTAGCGCGATTAAGTTTCAAACCCGAAGCCTCGCCGAACCAGTCCAGGTGTTGTAGCAGGATAGGCAGCGACTCCCGTGGGGCCATCAAATAAAAGAGGGCGTCATCTGCATACAAGGAAACCACATTGCACGTGTCCCCTACCTTTATGCCCCACTGCACCATTTCCATACGGACTCGAACTGCCAAGGGCTCTATGGCCAGGGCAAACAGGAGCGGCGATCGGGGGCACCTCTGGCGTGTACCCCGTCCCAATTGCCACTCCTATGATCGTGCCGCTCCTAGTCTCACCCTGGCGCGGGGGGCCTTGTATAGGATGCAAATCCATCTACAAAAGTTAGGGCCCAGCCCCATTACACGGAGGCCCTCCAGCAGATACCCTCAGTCGACTGTGTCGAATGCTTTAGCGAGGTCGATCGACACCAAGACCATCTGTTCCTCCCTGTCGCGAACCTCGTGCATAATGTGATTCAACCGCTGCAGGTTCATGTCTGTGTTGCGTCCCGGGTAAAACCTGCACTGGTCCGGGTGGACCAGGTGGGTCATATGCGGTGCCAGACGAGTGGCTAAGAGTCTGTGTTAATCATGGTGATGGGACGATATGCCGAAGGGTCATACTTATCTCCCCCCGGCTTAAGGATCATACAAATTTCGCCCTGATTCATACTTGGTGGGAAGAGTCTCGTATTCAAATGCTTCAAGATATACTTGCAAGAGGAGGCGGGACAGAGTATCCCCGAATGCCTGATAAAATTCAGGGGGGAAGCCATCACTCCCCGGGGATATACCCCTCGGCAGACATGTTACTTCTGATATAATGTCACTTCCTGGTTGTACTAATATGGTATCTTTCAACTGGAAGTAAGTTTATCCTATCATTAGTGAAACCATGCAGTATTTCTTTTTCATTTTAATATCTACTGCATGCTGGGAGCTGTAGTCTTTGTTCACTTCAATTATTCTAAGCTGATTGAGGTACCAGATCACAACGGTCTAAATGAAAAACTTAGAGAACATACTGCTCCTAGGGAGACAGTTACAATTAAACATTAAAACCCAAAAATATTTGTCAGAAAGGTTGGCAATGCAATAGGTCTCGCATTTGCGAGAGTTTAAGCTATTGACATTGTAAATGTCAATTCCTTTTATTTATCTGTTTTGAAAACCAACACATAAATAAAAGGCATTGTCATTTAAAATGCTAATCGCTCAACCTCTCGCAAATGGGAGACCTATTGCATTGCAAATGCTGGTTTCTCTCTCCCTTCTCCCCTTTTCCTCTTTAGGTTGAGCCTAAGTCACCGCGCATGCACTGCTCTGCGAGAGTTGTAGTGGAGTATGTAAGAGAAACCCCGCCCACTCTCCACACATTTTTCATTGGCTTGTCATTGTCCTTTGTGAATGCTGGCTTGCGTGTAATTGTTAGGATTGTTAGTCCCTCCTTGGTATCGCATTGTCTGCATTTGTACCCATGGCGACTGGCCCTTTTACTTCGGATGCGACACTATGTCTTATTTAGTTTGTAAGCACTCATTTCTTTAATGGGTTTCTACTACTGCTGGCATGGCGTGCTATCCTCGCCATACCTGCTTTCACTTTCAAGCAACCCGGGACAATGGCGGCCGAGGTCTCGTATTTACAAGAGTTTGAGCTGTTGCCATGATAAATGTCAATAGCTTAAACTCCTGTAAATGCGAGATCAGTTGTATTGCAAATGCTTTTTTGTTGTTGTGGAGGATAACGTCTGCAGCTGTTCAGTAAAAATGGACTTTAGTGAATGTTCGTGTTCTTGCGCCGATGCTCCTGCACGCTTGGTGGTATAATCATAATAACTGTGCTTTACATAAAGCATTCACCACACTCGGGCTTCCAAGGGCTGCAAATAACAGATGTTACTCTAATTACCAAAGGCGCACCGGTGCTTTTATTGGCCTCGTAAGGATGAAAGGCAGAGTCAGCCCTGCCAGGCCTCCACAATGTGACTTGCAAATTACTCAGTCAGTCGAGTCTTCTAACTAGTCCATCTGGTGAAGTTATGTACCTGGCTGGAAAAGACCTCCCCCACAACCCCCTTTCCCGGAACTGGTCTTGTCTCAGCAAGAAAAGCTGCGGCACATGCCTGCCGAAAGCACTGTTTTATGGACACTCACTTCATCGCTGAAGCACGGAAGAGGAAGGGTGGAGAGAAGGCTTCCTCCTGTTGAGGTGAAGGCGGGCTTTTAGGTTGGCTCCGCCAGTGGGATGATAGCACCTTTCTGGGTGCATATGGCCGGAGGAGATCCCAGCAGGGCCCGCAGATGTAGGGGTGAAGTAGCAGAGATCTAAGCGTGCGCGGGAGCACTCTATCGGGGACCACATTGGATGTTTAATGTGCTTTATACAACGCTAGGAACTGCGAGGCGAGCTTCGGGAAGTTTGCTACTTCCCATACAAGGAGGAGCACTGCAGCAAGACAGATCCTGGAGTTTGATGCTACCCCATGTCTGATACGATCCTCTCGAAGGGTCTCCTGAAGATGTCCCTCAGGCTGCCACATAACTGGGATTTCCACCTCCATGCTGAAACCTTGTACAGGTGTATGTTTTTAACGTTCCGTGATCTGCTTGTGCTTGTTTGGAAATGGCATTCCTGGCCTGACAAATGGCCACAAGTTACTTTCTACCCAGGTTTATTTGTATCTATTTATTTATTTTTATTTAATGCATTTTTATGTAGCATGGACTTTACCCAAAGGTGTCCGAGCACTTCACAATAGAACCAAGTACGTTACATAAGGAGAATATTACAAATGTACACGTGGCAGAAACAAATGAGAAACAAAAACAGGTAAAATAAAATAGATGGAAGTCACTCAAACACAATAGGATGAAGATTGTACAGGCATAGATTACAAATTAGTCCTGGGCACACGTTCAAAGAAACATTAAAGTGTGTCAATCCACAGTTATTGAATTTATTTATTTATTTATTTGAAAAGTTTTACATAGTTACATCAATCAAATCAAAGAATCATGGAGGGAGGAGGAGGGGGAGGGAAAGAAACCACGGGGAAACGAGGAAAACAATGTCAGACGACCGGCTGGGTAGGTGACAGCCAAGGGGTGAAACCAGGGCCAGTCTCCTTTATAGCTGCCTTTAATACGTGAAATAACAAGGGTCAACATAGGAAGATATTTATTTTTTGAGTTGCGGAACAGGAAAGTGAGACGGATCCCTATAGTGCACCACCGCGACCCATGCCGGATGTAACCACTACAGACGTACCCGCCCGTCTTTTCGATCCCGTAACCCCGTGGAAGGGACCTACTCATCATTCCCTTTCTACCTGCACGTCAATATCCTTTCCGATTTCCTAGAACCCTTCTTACCGGGTTGTAACTATCAACGATGACTCTTCAACATTTACTTTCATCTCCACTCAGCCCTGAAGAGTCACGGGTGAATACCCAGGTGACAAAACTCGTGTTGGCTGGTTATTAATACAATTCGAAAAAGAAATATCTACTGGTGTCGACCCTTGTTATTTCACCTATTATTCAATAACTGTGGATTGACACTCTTTAATGTTTCTTTGAACGTGTGCCCAGGACTTGGTTTGAAATTCTGAGTGTGGGCTTGTGCCCTCATTTTTCAGGGGTTGTTTAGGTTTCCCCTGACTTGGCAGCACCGTTACTATTTTGTAGCTTTCTTATTTTTCCGCAAACTGTTTTGAGCGCCATTCTTTGTTCACTTAAAACCCCACGCAGAACCAGTATAGATTACAAATTCACAATAATGAATTTCTTTGAGGGAAATGAAAAGGGGTGCATTAGTTTTGGAAGTGTCTTTGGAAGAGAAGAGATTTGAGGTCTGTTTTGAAGGTCCAGGTAGAGGTGGTGTTAAGGAGTAGTGAAAGAAGCGAGTTCCAGATTCATTGCCTTAGAAGGATTAAGCCACCGATCTTTCCGTTTTTGATGTTGGGTGGCTCAAATAGTACATTTTCCGCATTATGAGACGGTCTAGAGCCTCCAGAGATTTTCAGTTTATTCGCCAGGTATCGAGGGGAGGAAGTGTGCAAGGCTTTGTGGGTGATACAGGCCGTCTAGTAGATTGATCTTGCCTCGATGGGAAGCCATCGAAGACTAAATGGGTGAGATATGTGGTCACTTCTTTTGGCCCCAAATATATAACGAGCAGCTGAATGGAGAACTGATTTAAGAGGGGAAAGGTGGGATTTGGGGAGGCCAGCCAGAAGAGATTTGCAATAGTCCAATCTAGAGATAACCAGAGATTGGACCAAGGTTTTTAGGTCTTGCTCCGGAAAGCAACGAAGAATCCCCCAGGGAAGGCGCAGTTGGTATTGTGCATTCTTTACCATGGAATTGATGTGGGAGAGTTAATTGAGCCTTTTGTCAAGTATGAAACCCAAGGATTTTGCGCTGTCGACAACGATAGGTTTAGTGTTGAGTACATTCAATTGATCCATCCAAGATTGAACAGGAGGAGGAGAGAGTGAGGTTGAGAGGAGGACGAATTCAGTTTCTGAAGGATTCAGAATGAGTTAATGAGCTAACAACCAGTTTTGGATAGAGTTGAGAGTAGAGTTGAGGATTGAAATATCGTGTGCAGAAGACACCTTATGGTAGATTTGAGTGTCATCCGCATAGAGATGGTAACATATCCCAGATTTACTTAGATTTCCCAGTGGTTCCAAATAGAGATTAAACAAAATGGGTGCAAGGATAGAACCTTGAGGGACGCCTTGACCTACTGCCAATGAAGACAAAAAACTGTAAGCTATTTTGATCATTCAGGATCTCTCCGAGAGGAATGATGCAAACCATTTAAGCACTGTGCCTTCCAAACCCATTCTCTATGTAACAGTGTTTAGGAGGGTGTTGTGATTAAGTGTCAAAGGCTGCAAAAAGGTCTAGAAGAATCAGAAGACCAGACTCTCCATAATAGAGAATACTCAGCGCATCGTCGATCACTTGCAGCAGGGCTGTTTCAGTGCTGCAGTTTTTAATGAAATCAGACTGGAAATTGTCAAGGAGATTATTATCCTTAATATGTAGGAAAAGTTGTTCGCTACACATTTCGCTACACATCTTTGTGATGTTCGCAAGAAAAGGGAGGTTAGTGATGGGGCAGAAGTTGTTGAGGTCGTTCGCATCAGCAGAGGGTTTTTTAAGAAGTGTGGTAACCTGTCCTTAAGGGCAACAGGAAGGGATCCTTGGCTGAGGAAGAGGTTGACCATACTGGTCCAATAGGAACGAGTATGGGTGTACAAATCAATGGCACTTTCACTAGGGATAGGGTCAAAAGAATGGTTAGAGGGCTTTGTTTCGAGTATGCATTTCAGGGCATCTTCAGAGATAGCGTCAAAGTTCTGCCAAATGACTAAGAGTTTGTGCTCCCCTGGTGGTAGTGGTGGGGGCGGGGATGAATGACCTGATCCACCAGTGATTTCATTTTTTCATAAAAAAATATAGGGATTTTTGCTGCTTTCTTTGGAGAATCCTCCGGCTTGATGGTTGCAGTTAGGATTTTTGATGAGGTCAAATAGTTTTTTGGGTCTGTTTTTGTCTGAGTCTAGGAGGGTTCTGAAGTGTAAAGCTTTTTCATGGAAGATGTGTTTTTGTTAATTTGATCTTGCTGAACGTAGAATAGAAAGATTAGTGGTGGATGGAGATTGTCTCCATTCTTTCTCCAGGATTCTCAGGTTCTTCCTTTCTTAATAAAGGGATTTATTGAACCATGGTGCTGAAGGAATACGCCTTTTCCTTTGGAGTGGAGCGACATTATCGATTTCTACTGCAAGGTTTCCTAGGGTTTGTGTATGTTGTACAATATGATGAAGGATGTACTGTATTCAGATAGTTTAGATCAGAAAAAAACTGAGCAATGGATGGTAAACATGGTTGTATTTTCAATTCTAGGGAAGACCTTGACGTCTGCCCTATAGGGCAATGTCCTAAAATGAGATAATGTATGGGCAACAGGAAAACTGGCATACAAAGTCACAGGTAGAGATTTTAGGGTTACTGCTGTTGTTGCACTGGCCTACAAGCCTCACAAAGAGAAAATTACCAGCCATAACTTTCACTAGTGCTTATAATAAGCAGGGCCACTGGAATATGTAGCATGTTACTATGACCCAAGGATGCTTATTTTATCGAACCTGATGAAAGGCAGAGTCCGCACTGGTTGGGAGTCTGATTGTGGCGAGGTTGTACACTGGGTGTAGGAGGAAAGCATGTGCATGGTCTGGACTGTGAGTCATGGAGGTATTTTGGGGATTTCATTCTATACTGTCTGGTAAGACCGCTCCATGAGTGTCACCATTTCCACTACGGACACTCCTGTTGTGTAATGAGAATATGGAATGTGAAGACCTAGTTTAAATTAATCCTGGCCTCTCCTTGTGACAAATTGTGTGCTTTTCAGCAATCACTTTTTTTAAACCGATTTTATTTGGTTGGAAAGGTGGGCAACAGCCCTACAATGACATGTAGGAGAAAATAACATCACGATAATTCCTGCGTTTTGACCAAATTTAAACACCTGCCAAACATGCAGGAGGTATAACTTTAACAAATTGCAGACATTCCAAGATCGTAAGGCTTGAATATATAATTCTGATAGATACATCTGCCGTGTGGATTCCTCACCTTGTGAATATCCCCTTGCGTCAGCAACATTCGGAAATTCTTTTTGTAGACTCGCGCCGACGTGGACTCGGACGTCATAGAGACACGACATCGCTCGCAACTCCGCTGACGTCACCGACGCCTATAAAAGGCCCACGCCGGCGTGATGACATCAGTTCCCTTTTTTCCGCGTCGTCGACGCTAACGGTTTCGGGATACTCTGTAGCTTTACTGGTGACTTTGTCACTATTTTTCTTAGATTCTCCATTCTCTGCCTTTTTTCTTCGATTGTCATGTCGACAAAGAAAACAGGTTTTAAGCCTTGTAGAGAATGTGGAAAGATGATGTCCGTTACGGACCCACATCAAGACTGTATTTGGTGTCTAAGCTCTGACCATGACGTGGATGGGTGTTCGTCGTGTCAGAAAATGAATCCGAAGGCTCTACGAGAAAGGGAGTCAAAACTTCTTGTGGCTAAGCTGAAGGCGAGTAAAGTTAGAAGATCTTCAAAACACTCGAAGAGGTCGATGTCCAGGTCGAGATCTCGTGAGGCGTCGGTCTCGAAGTCTTCATCTGATCATGCTTCCGGCTCTCGTAGAAAACATAAGAAGAGGAGACATGAGTCCCGACGTCATTCGGATGATAAGTCTGGCTCAAGATCGAAGTCTCCAAAGAAAATGAAGTCGAAGGTAATTCCTCCACAAGTGTCGGATCAGGAAGGTGAGGCCTCACCTTTGGAGTCGATAGTCCATCCTCCGACTCCGGTTCCGGATCCGACTCCGGCTCCGTCTCCGGCTCCATCTTCGAATCCGGAGGACGTCGATGGAGTTCCTGTTGAAGAGGAGACTTCGAATCCTGTTAATTTAACAGATTCTAATCTGCCTCGAGGTCAACCTGAGCATCCACCATTTCCAGCTCCAGGTCAGGACCCTTCTGCGTTTCTAAACGCGATGTATGGTGTTTTCTCAAGATCATGGCACCCCTCTGGAGCACCTTCGGGTCCCATGGGTCCAATGGCTTTTAATTTGGGTGTACCTCCCTCATATGCTCCGGCACCTTTCATGCCATATATGCCAGCCCCAACCCCGCTGTGGCAGTACCAGGCTCCACCGAGGTCGACGCCGATATCGACGCTGGCTCGACCGAAGTCGACGACTCCGGCGTCGCCGGCTCCAAGCAAGTCTATGGAACATCCTTCCAAGCCTTCGGATTCGATTCCGACGTCTGCTCCGGCGCCGTCGGATTCGACATTGGATCCGGCTGCACTTCGAGTTAAACTGAGGTCTAGGAGAGAGGCTCAACGTCTCCTAGATGAACAGAGATTTTGTGAGTCTCATTCAGACTTGGAAGAAGGTGAGCTCGATGGGAATGATTTCGAGGACCTGGCAGAAGCGAGTGGTCTTGAATTTTCTCCAGAATGGGCTTTACCTTCGGGGTCTGATACACCCTCTAGAGATGTTCAGCCATACCACGTTGTTATGAAGAAGGCAGCAGGACTTTTAGGTTTCTTTACCTACTGTCGAATTTAAGTCAAATTTACTGACTGAGGTTCTTCATTCTCCGAACTCAGCGGTGGAACCTTTACTACCATTTAATGATGCTTTAACAGAGCCCATTATGGAAGTATGGAAGAAACCTTTTTCTTCTCCTGCAGTTTCAAAGTGTGGCTAGGAGGTATGGAGTGGCTCCTGAAGATCCTGCCTTGTCATCTCACCCTTCTCCTGAGAGCTTGGTGATTCAGGCTGCTTGTTCTAAGAAGTCGGTTGGTGTCCGCAGGTGCCTGGCGACAAAGAGGCCAGGAAACAGAATCCAGTCTCCAAAAAGACTTTTTCTACTGCTAGTATGGCATTAAAATCATCTAATGCCACTTGCCTTATGGGTAGATATGTACATGCTCTTATGGACTCAATGCTTTCATTGATCCCTAAGATTACGGAGGATAGCAGAAAAGACTTTGAGGAAGTTTTATCTGACTCTCAAGCGGCAGCCCGTCAGGTCATACAAAGCGGCCTCGATACTGCTGATTCGGTTGCAAGAATCATGGGCACAGCGGTTGCCACAAGGCGTTTGGCTTGGTTGAAGTCATCTGATTTTTCAGCTGATGTGCAGTCTGCTTTATTGGATTTGCCTTTCGATGGTGAAGGACTTTTTGGAAAGAAAGCAGACACGGCCTTGGAGAGATTCAAGGATAGCAGAGCAACCGCTAGATCTCTTGGCCTTCAGATCAGAGGTTCTACAACCAGGAAATTCAGAGGGTTTGGTCGCTCTTCCTTTCGTTCATATAGACAAGGTCAGCAGCAGCAACAGCAGCAGCAGCAGCAAAATACCTTGTATAGGTCATACAGGGGAAAGCAGAGCGCACGTCCTCGAGGACGTCAAGCCTCTTCCTCCTCCACCTCCTCCAACCCCCCAGCCACGGAAAAGCAGCCCTAGATCTGCCATTCAGGATCATGTGGGTCCGGTGGGGGGTCGGCTTACCCACTTTCTACGGGATAGGGAATCGGTTACATCAGATCTTTGGGTTCTCAATCTCGTAGAAAATGGGTATGCCCTTCCCTTTCGGAAATTCCCTCCAAATTACCCTCCTTGTCAGGGATATTGCTCAGAGGAACACCTGTTACTCCTTCAGGAGGAAGTTCAAACTTTATTGAGAAAAGGTGCGATAGAGGTGGTTCCGGAGCAGGAAAGGGGTCAGGGATGCTACTCCCGGTATTTCCCGATACCCAAGAAGGATGGCAGGCTTCGTCCAATCCTGGATCTCAGGATCTTGAATTTTTATCTAAAGCAGGAGAAATTCAAGATGCTCACCCTTGCTCAGGTTCTTCAGGCTCTGCTGGAAGAAGACTGGATGGTGTCGCTCGACTTGCAGGATGCGTATTTTCATATCCCAATCCTGAAGTCGCACAAGAAGTATCTCCGTTTTACGGTGGGATCGCAGCACTATCTGTTTGCGGTCCTTCCGTTTGGTCTTACTACAGCACCTCGAGTCTTCACCAATGTGATGGCAGTGGTGGCGGCGCACCTCAGAAGATCAGGGATTCCTGTATTCCCTTATTTGGACGACTGGCTGATCAAGGCAGAGTCGTCAGAGAGAGTGCTCCATCATCTGCAGGAGACAACCCAGTTGTTGTACAAGTTGGGTTTTTCGATAAATGTACCCAAGTCTCACCTGGTGCCCTCCCAGCGCAACCTGTTCATAGGTGCTGTACTGGACACAACTGTATGTCGTGCATTCCCCCCCCCTTCAAAGGATTCACGACATACAGGAAATGATTCCTTTATTTTACAATGGAGCGGTCGTTCCAGTCCTGAAGGTCCTTCGCCTGCTCGGTCTGATGGCTTCATGCATTCTGTTGGTCAACCATGCACGCTGGCACATGAGGGCGCTCCAGTGGTGCCTCCGCAGGCAGTGGTATCAGCACAATGGAGATCTCAGGGAGTCAGTGAGGATCTCCAGAGAAGCTGCGGCGGATCTGTCTTGGTGGGGCGTGGAAGGCAACCTGTCTCAGGGGAAGCCTTTTCAGCTGCCTCCTCCGGTGGCCACAGTGATAACTCTAGGGTGGGGTGCTCATCTGGGGGATCTGGAGGTCAAGGGTCTTTGGTCTCCAGAGGAAAGGTTGCTTCACATCAACCTTCTAGAATTGCGGGCGATATGTTTGGCGCTCAAGGCCTTCCTCTCTTCCCTTCGCGGTCGTTCGGTTCAAGTCCTGACGGACAACACGACCGCGATGTGGTACATCAATAAGCAGGGTGGAGTGGGGTCGCAGTGTCTCTGCAGAGAGGCTCTGCGCCTCTGGTCCTGGGTTCAGGACCATCAGATTTGTCTGATGGCAAATCATCTGGCCGGGGTTCTGAACGTTCGTGCAGACAGTCTCAGTCGGCAGTTCTCTGCCGACCACGAGTGGAGGCTTCACCCAGAGGTAGTTCACGACATCTTTCGGATGTGGGGGACTCCTCGGGTGGACCTGTTCGCCACTCACGAGAATGCTCACTGCCCGTCATTCTGCAGTCTCCAGTATCCGATGCAAGGAGCCTTGGGGGATGCGTTTCAGTTGAGTTGGAGAAATCAACTCCTTTACGCGTTTCCTCCCATACCTTTGATTTCTCGGGTTCTGAGGAAGATTCGCCAAGACCGGGCCCAAGTCATATTGGTCGCCCCGGACTGGCCAAGAAGGGTGTGGTATACAGATCTTCTCCACCTCTCCTCTCACCCGCCGCTCCGTCTCCCTCTCAGGGCAGACCTCCTCTCTCAGATGGAGGGGCAGGTTCTACACCCCCACCTCCAGACATTACACCTTCATGCCTGGAGATTGAACGGGGCAACCTGAATTCCTTTTCCCTCCCGCCTGACGTTGTGGATGTCATCTTGTCAGCCAGGCGTGACCCAACTAAGTCCATTTATTCTTATAGATGGTCAAAATTTGTCATGTGGTGTGGGGAAAAGTCTATTGACCCTTTGAGAGCCCATTTATCTGATGTTCTCCAGTTTGCCCTTTCTCTGGCACAGCAGGGGCTTGCTGTTGCCACAGTGAAGGGCTATCTTTCAGCGCTGTCGGCGTTTCTCTGCTTGCCTGACCAGCCATCTCTTTTTAAGTCTCCTGTAGTTTTAAGGGCCTCACAAATAAGTTCCCTCCTACTCCTTTTATTGTGCCTCAGTGGGACTTAAATCTTGTCTTGACTTTTCTGATGGGTGCTCCCTTTGAGCCTCTTCACAAATGTCCCATGAGACTTCTTACTCTTAAAACGGTCTTCCTCGTTGCAATAACCTCGGCAAGGAGGGTAAGTGAGCTTCAAGCTCTTAGTTTCAAGCCCCCTTTATTGACCATTCATGCTGATCGAATGGTTCTTAGGACCAGGGCTGCTTTTCTGCCTAAGGTGGTAACTCCTTTCCATTTAGGACAGTCCATTACCCTACCTACCTTCTATCCTCCCCCTCACCTTTCTAAGGAGGAAGAGAGACTACACCGTCTGGACCCCAAAAGGGCGGTGTCTTTTTACTTGGACAGATCTAAAGACTTTCGCTTGGATGACCAGCTCTTCATTGGGTTTGCTGGCTGCAAGAAAGGAAGAGCGGTCCATAAAAGAACCTTGTCGAGATGGATCGTCCTCTGCATTAAGATCTGCTACTCTTTGGCCGGTAAGGAACCTCCAGAGGGTATAAGGGCTCATTCAACTAGAGCTAAATCTTCGACCTCAGCATTGGCTAGAGGTGTGCCTGTTGAGGATATATGTAGAGCGGCAACTTGGTCTTCCCTCCACACTTTCGCGAAGCATTACTGCTTGGATTCCGAAGTGAGGAGGGACGGCCACTTTGCGCGTTCTGTCCTTCAGGATTTCCTGGTTTAGAAGAGTGGACACCCTCCTCCGGGAGTGGGGACTGCTGTGGGACTCTATTCACAAGGTGAGGAATCCACACGGCAGATGTATCTATCAGAAGAACAAGTTACTTACCTTCGGTAACGCTTTTTCTGGTAGATACAATATCTGCCTGTGGATTCCTCACTGACCCACCCGCCTCCCCATTGTCCACTCTTCTATACCAGAGTTACTGTAATGTAATGTATATATATTTTGCTGTCATGGAAATGTTTCTATTGCTTTCCTGCATTTGCTTTACACTGTGTGTTTTGCCCTTACTATTGTGTACTGTGTATACTGTATACCTTTCTACTGTCATTGGTCCGTCCGTGTGCCTCGATGGCATGGAAAAAAGGGCGGAACTGATGTCATCACGCCGGCGTGGGCCTTTTATAGGCGTCGGTGACGTCAGCGGAGTCGCGAGCGATGTCGTGTCTCTATGACGTCCGAGTCCACGTCGGCGCGAGGCTACAAAAAGAATTTCCGAATGTTGCTGACGCAAGGGGATATTCACAAGGTGAGGAATCCACAGGCAGATATTGTATCTACCAGAAAAAGCGTTACCGAAGGTAAGTAACTTGTTCTTTACCTACCTCGGTATTCATATTTCAAATAAGAATAGCTGGAGACAGCATATAGATATCGCTATACTAAGGCATAGGCAGCTATCAGGTGCTATTAGCTCTGAACATAGAAAATCCTTAACGAAACCTGTAAAGCCCGCTCTTCAGGTATATGAAGCAAAGGCCCTCGGATCTGCACTTTATGGTGCTGAGCTTTGGGGGTTCGAGAAACTATCTTTGCTCCAATTATCGGAAAACAAGTTCTTACGGGCTATTACTGGTGTTCCTAAGAGCACTCCCTTGCTGCCTCTTAGGTATGAGCTAGGCAGAAAAGCTGTCACAGACCTGGCCAGGCTTCGACCGATTTTGTACTGGCGTAGGCTTTGGACTACACCGGAGCTCTCTCATTACGCCATAGGGTTCTTAGACATTATTAAATCAGATACATTTCACAAAAATGAGTGGCTCAAAACGCTAAAGACAGTTTTGACTGAGCTTGGTATGAGCTCACTTTGGGCTGACCCAGCGGGAGCAATTTTTCCAACAAAAAAGGAGCTGAAAGAAATCTATTGGGAGAAGATAGCATCCCGGGCTTGGGGCAGCTCTGGTCTAGGATCTATGACTAAGTTTTCTAGACGTTAAATTGTATCCTTGCTTGGAACCTTATTGGGATGTCATAGCTTAGTGAAGTAGTGTGGCTCACTGGTTAGAGGCGGCAGACCCGAGAGCAGAGGACGGCCCGGGACCAGGGTTCGATTCCCGGCGCGGCAGGTTTCTGGACCAGGGTCAGCGGACTCGATAATTCTCTCGCCTCGGTGCCCACTCTGATCAGCGTTCACACTCGGCAACTCTGGGCATTAGCTTGCCTCATCTTCACTAACGGCCCTACCAGACCGCCGGGGATGCCTGGTCTCACCCTGGAGATACCCATTAAGGGACCATCTCTCAGGGAAGCCAGGAAGGGTTTCGCAGCGGTCGAAGCGCCTTGGGACCCTACGGGTAAGTAGTGCGCTATATAAATGCCTATACATACATAGCTAGGCCTGGAGATGGAAAGCTCTTGTTTCAATTGAGAGCAGGCTCACTTCCTCTCAGATCCTTGACAGCCAGCTGGGATGGTGGACTGAGTGATACATGCCCTGCGTGTGGTTCGGCCAAAGAAACAACGGGCCACCTTCTATTTACTTGCCCGGCCTACTCTGACCCCAGACGTGTATGGTTAGTACCGATGTGTAGGAATCTGGGGGCAATCAGGGGCACCGTTGCTCTGCGTATAATATGCACTAGCACTTTAACATGGATAGCAATAGCCACTGCTAAGTATTTAGGATGGGCATGGTCGATTAGACAGAGACTGCTAGTCATTTGATTATTCTCTGTCTGGAATGTCTCTCTGCATCTTTATATTTTACAAATGGATTTATTATAAACTGTCTTAAGTTATGCAATTTTATCTTTTTTAATATTTTTAAATCTATTTTATCTTGTAATGTATCTAAATATCGCATTGGTTTTCATTGAGTCAAAATCTGTAAATAGTATGCTTAGTATTCGTAGTAATGAATGGTAAATTTAATTGAACTTTTAATTACTGTATGTTTTGCTTTTATGAGTGAAATCTCGAATAAAGCATACTTTTACTTGACTGACTGCTTGAATGTATGATACATTGGCATAGGAGACCATTCTCAAACAGTGCGGGATAATCCAAATAATATACATTAGAAACAGGGCATACATCAGGGGTCTGTAGGTGGCAATGGGGGAAGCTCGATTTCCCCCGGTATGACTCCAATCGGGTCCCAATTTTCCTATATTTAGCTGGGCAACTGCGAGCTAGAAATACTGCTGTTTCAGCCCCCATACAGCTGTCCATTTTGATCTTCCATTTACCGAGAGTTGGGGGAAACGTCCCTTTCCATCTCATGCAGCTTGCGTTTAGCAGCCGAGAAGGACTGGCGTTGTTCCTGGACCAAGCGTGTATAACACCTTCGCCGCTGGGCTAATTCCCGCTCGGTGCTGGGGGGAGGGGGAGGCGTGCGCAGTGCCACAGTGCTCATGACTAGCTCTGCTCGTCACACTGCACGGTGGCTCTGTGCTGACCATGCTGTTTTTCGGAATGCTCAGCACAGCGGGGGAATTAGCCCTGTGTGTGAGTGCCGCGCGTGTCATGACGAGCTCAGCTCGTCATGAGCACAGCCCAACCGTGCCTCATGACGAGCTGAGCTCATCATGAGCACGGAATGTGTTAATTCGGGAACACCATGATGGGCCTCGACTCGTGTTGAAAGCAGTCTGGGAGTCCTGGCATACCGCAAGATGGCTTCCCGGTCGGTGTAATTGAGTATCTTGGCCATTACTGGTCTGCGATTTTCACCACGGGGAGACTTTTGAGTCAGGACCCGATGTGCGCGCTCCACCACAGAGCAGGAAGACAGGAAATCCTTAGGCATGAAGTTAGTGAGCCACTCAGTGATGAATCCGGTCATAGCGGCACCGACACACCCCTCCGGCATGCCCACAAAGTGCAGATTGTTGCGCCTCGCACGGCCCTCTGTCTCTTCCACTGTGGAGGCCAGCTCTTGGGACACCACAAAGTTTATTGACTTTTTTTAAGGAGGGTGGACTCTGTGTCCTCCAGTCGCGACCTTCGTCTCCGCCTCCGTGATGCGATCGACTGCCTTACGGAGATCCTGGTGCAGAAAGGATACCCCGACCCCACCAATCTTGGCATCCAGCATGTCCCTGACATTGTTAATTGCCGCGAGGAGGGCCGCATTATCAGGCAGTGGGCTCGTTCCCTCGCCGCCTGTAGAGCCCCTGGTGGGTGCAGTGAATTGATCCAGGGTGTCCTGGATGGGGCCAGCACCGCCTGGCTTGTCCCTGCCCATCGTGCAAGGGGTTAAGGTGGTCACGATGCAGGATTAGGTCTTCTGGATCACTGAACGCCTCTCCCAAGGCCGCAGTATGAGAGTCCCACACGGGGGGGAGGGGAGAGGCGGGCCTGGCCCGGTCTGGCTCAGGTCAATGGATTTCTGCCTCCTCACCCCTCCCAATATATGCCGGCCTATAAGGAGTCTGGCCCCTCACCACACAGGGTGCGGCGGTCTCTCCGTTCGGATCACTGACTGTATGGAGGCCACAAACCAGGCGGTGACCATGCGGCCCACAGGGATGACCTTAACTGTAGAATACTTCCTCCCACGATGACCCCACCCCTAGGCCTTTACCTGCCAGGCGCAGCTCACAGGCCAGTCAGGGCCACAGTCGGCCAGTTGACAGCAGAGCTACACTAGTGTTTAGGCACCCCCCTTCTGGGCAACGTGAGGATGTGGCGGGCCCTGCCAGGGGATCCAATAGCAGTGTTTAACGGGAAGCCCTGGTACAGGCCAACCCGCAATCGCAATGTCCATGCACACTAAGAGGGGGGCCACAAGCAAGGCACGGATGAGGGTCTGAGGGCCAGGCAGAGGGGGTGGGGTGGGGGTGGGGAGAAGGGCGCCGGCCCTCCGCTACTTCGAAGTGCTCAGTACTCCACTCCGGCGGGACATTCACAGGTGGCCCTCGCAGGTTGGCGCCACCTGGAGCTGTGTCACAGTCGTCCGGCCAGATCTCACCCGCTCCTGCGCTTGGGGGCGCCAGATGTCAGATCTCCCCGCACTTGACCACGCAGCAAACCTCCAAGCCTGGTCTTAGTCACGGCCTCCGTCGCAACGGTTCCGCGCTGCAGCCAATGCGCCGGAAACAGGACTCGCCCGGCACCTCTCCCGAGCTCGCGCACTAGACACCGCTCTCCAGCGAAATCGGCTCCCCCCATGGCCAGGGGTACAATCCTCGTAGACAGGGCACCTCAGAGTAGGATTATGGCAGGATTAACTTCGGAATTCGGCGTGTACGCGCGGAGCCCGACTAGGTTGCGTCCACCATGTTGGCTTTCCAAGCCACGCCCCCGGCAGTCACTTTTGAACATATTTTCCTGCTTATTTGTTTCAGAGTTAGGAAGAACCTAAACTAAACGTGTAGTTAGTTTGTGATAAGAAAACAAGAGTATAACAGAACAATCATATGATTATTAGGTCTCGGCTGGCGAAAGCAGCGCGCATGCGCTGTCTCGTCATACGAGAGCTTCTTGGAATCAATACAGATTCCAAAGCTCTCGGAGGCGGAGTTAAAGCCCCGCCCATCTTCCTCATTCGCTTGCGTCCTTTTCTATGCAAAACGCTGTCTTTTGATTGTAAAGGAGGCTTCTTAGTCCCTCCTTGTTGCCGCTTTGTCTCCTTTTGGCCCCACCCACCGGGATTCGATCTCTCACTTGCAGCGTGACACTGCTTCATTAGCTGGGACGCACTATGTTTTCCACACAACGCTGATGGCTTGTTGGTGAAGGGCAGTCAAACTGATCCCGAGTAATATGATCAACGTCCCCTAAAACCAGGAGATTCTTAAAGCATCTACCCTCAAACACTTCCTCTGCTAAGTTCTTAGTTACCTGATTTCACCTGTCTTTTGTCTGTGTTTCTCCTTCAGCGCCATCCCACGAAGTGCACCTGTCCATAGACTAGACTTGTTAACCCAAATATGTATTAATTTGCAGACAATATGTTGGTAGATGTTCACTTCCCAGGATTGAGCTGAACATTTGAATATACTCAGTTGCTTCCGGTTTCCTTTACCTTGCATACGTTGTTTGAAGCTGCACTGTTTGGAATGTGAAGCGGGCAGCAGAATGTGGGGTTTTTGCAGAAATGTTACCAAGGTATTCAAGGTGTTTTTCTAGCTCGATAATTAAAGAGAGCGTGCATTAAAGCCTGTTTCATGTTTTCACGAGTTACCTCTGCCTCTAGGCGGTTTAGTATAACATTTTTTCCAATTTCCATCCTTCAGGGTAACGAAAATGTCAAAGTACATAACCTGTTTGTACACGCTTGCGCTGAGTAATCCATCTTCTGAGTTAGGAGAACACAGCTCCCTGTCCAACACATATTGATCACTATTTGACTGAAATGATTTCTTTAGGGTTAGCGAATATTTATTATGAAAGTCTTATTTTGGTATTGTGATCGGCTCTTTGTGCTTTTACGATACCTATCGATATTTGATTATTCGATGCGCTCATGTATTGCTTCGTAGGCGTTTTTTCATTTTAGGACAAAACCTATTTTATGAATAACAATATTGTTGATAATTAATTGGTAGGTCGTTATCGACCGATTAGTTACTGAGCTGTTGACTCAGCTTCTAGTAGCACAATACGTCTTATGGCATCCAAGCAGGACTTGCTACATTGGAATTTCATCCGGAATTATTGAAATAATCATAATACAGTTTTCTTCAAAGCCGCTGGAGACCTTTATTTGATTATTATGGGGACCTTTATTGCATTTCCTAACACTAAACTGCACTGGTGATGGCCTGAAGCTGCAAGAGCTCCTATGATACTTTTATAATCACCTTCTCTCGCAATTTCTTCATGCTAAAAGTTGTTAATGGGTAATAGTAGCATTGGTTAGTGAACAGGTCTCTGTTTTAAACTGACAGCTCATTTAGCTTTCTTTGTGTGTAGTGCAATACTCTTTTGAGTACTTTGTACTTGTAGACAGCATAGTTAAAGTTGCTGTGTCAGATGAGAAATAAGTGGAAGGACCCTGTCAAATCGGCCAAGCAAGATTTACTATCATTTTTTCGTTCTTTTCATAGCAATAAAATCCTAAAGGTACACCAACACTCTGAAACAAACCACCCCACTCAAATTAAAAAAAATGTTGTAATGCTATCCTGAAATGAATAATACGTAAAACTTTAGTACCGTATTTTCTGGCGTATAAGACTACTTTTTAATCCTTGAAAATCTTCTTGAAAGTCGGGGGTCGTCTTATACGGCAGATGTCGTAATTGCCACTGTCCCACTGTCAAGTGAAATGAGCGTGCGTTTATCTGTAAATTGTCCTTCGAGTAATGTGCAACGTTACAGTGCACTGCATTAGTACAGTGTACAATTGAATTCTGTTTTCCTTACAGATTGGATAAATTCACTCCCTCAATAGAGCAGCTGGGATTATTAATTGATTTTAAAGAACCAAGGGACCTACGCGGCCTTTTGTTCACATATTGGGTGAGTGAATCACAACACAATAGAGGTTGGATAGGCCTTTTGAACATATTTGAGGTTGGATGGGTCATTCATTTCAATACCCATTGACCCATTGAAGAGGGGTAGTCTTATACGGCGAGTATAGCCCAAACCCTACATTTGAACAAGAAAAGTAGGGGGTTTGTCTTATACGCCCAGTCGTCTAATGCGCCGGAAAATACGGTAGGTACTTTGCCTGAATTGCCTACTTTTTTGGTTAAAACAGGTTTAACGTAACCAAACTAGGGGATTTCAAATATGTCTATTACAGTTGCATCTAAATGGAAATTAACAAACCAGCAACTTGGCTGTGTTTCAGAGCATTTGGTCACCTTTGTGCCCAACTAAGATGATCGCCTCTTGCTGCAAATTGCTTAGAGAAGCCTATGTGACCTGTTTAAAATTAGTTAAATAATGGTGTTTCCAAGAGAGTTGGAACCAGGGATGACTAGACTAGGAGGTGACAAAGTGTGCAGATTTGCCTCGCTTAGATGCTGCTGATTATTCTGAAATAGGGAGTGTGAAAAATGGCCATGATTCTTAGTAGGGAAATTTGTAGAAAAAATGGCATCTGACCCTTGCACCTGGAAAACAATGCAGGGTGAGACAATATAAAGTGTCAAGGTGAGGTATAAAAACAGCGGCTGATTTTTACACCTACTAGAGAATAACAAGTTGACGCAGAATTGGGTGAGTGATGCAATGCGTATAGTTAATGGTAATTTGTTAACCTCCCACTCAGTAGGCCGCTCCGTTCACCTACTTACGCCAGTCCGCAGCGCTAGAACGCCTCTGGGTAGCTTTCGCGCTGTACAAAAATTATTTTCATTTCTTTCATTTCATAACTGACTTGACACTTGGGTCATTAATGGTATTGTCGGAGATAGGGAAGGGCAGGAATGTTTTTAAGTTAATGTTTGAAAACTACAGCTAATTAATGGCACTCAATGCAGAGATATACTCACAGGTACTAAGGGGAAACACTTCCACGTGTTAAAGAAATACGTTTATAATTTTGAAGACTTTAAAGGCTTTGTGCAACAAATAAGTACAAATCTGATAAACATGAACGTATTCCTAAAGGTGCGTGGTGCAGGGCACTTCTGTGCTTCTTTTCCTTTACTTCAGTTATCGTGTAAATAAACAATTGCCCATTTGTTTAACCCCTTCCATGCGTTCGTCGGCCAACGGTCGTCGCAAACACTACTTCTGTAGTGCTCCGCATGTCCGTTGGCCGATGCGGCCCGCCCACTCCGCTAAACGGCCGCACAGCGGCAGAATTGCCGCCACGGTTAGGCGGTTAACGTCTTTTTAGGTAGAGCCTGGGCAGCGCATGCGTTGCTCTGTGAGGCATGCTGTATTGAGATGGGCCCTTGAAGCTCCACCCACATTTTCATTGTCTTGTCATTGTCCACTGTAAACTGTGGCTGTTAATTTGTCGAAAGGCTTAGTAGTCCCTCCTTCGACCCGCCTAGTCTCATTTTGTAAGCTCCCATGACGGCACCCCCTGTTGTTGCTCTGTAGGCTTTATTTAATTACAGCCTCCAAGCACTATTTTCTCAAATAGCTTTGTCCTGCCTGCTGTTGCAGGCAGGACACGCTCTCCTAACGTTTATTTTTTTTATTCTTATAGCACGCGTTTGCAATGAACTAGGTCTTGCATTTGTGAAAGTTTAAGCTATTGCCATTGTAAATGACAATGCCATTTATTTATGTTTTATATACAAAACATGAATAAAAAGCATTGTCATTTACAATGCTTACAGCTCAAACTCTCATTAATGGGAGACCTATTGCTTTGCAAATGCTTGTTCCGTTATTACTTTCTGTTCTCGCAGTCTTTCTGTTGTCATTTTGGTGAACAGGGACTTATAGCACTGTTGTATTAACAGAAGCGCCACACCTTCTATTATCTAAAACACCTTCCACTGGTTGACAGAAGCTGATGTATCTGTCTGGTTAATGGCTCTTTGAGCAAGATTCTTCTCATGAGATGGTCTGTTTGGCTGTACACATTTTGTTTAATTAAAAGTTTTATATAGCGCAAACTAGACCCAAATCGGGTATCGGAGCACCAGTTTCTTTACAGAAGTACACATTCATTTTTGTTAGGCATGGGGAGATTAAGTGAGTTGCCCAGAATTGCAGGATGTTGAGCGTCGTTGCCGAGACTCGAACCGGTTCCCCAGCTACGAGGTCGACCGCTCTAGCCGTAAGGCTACATCCTTTCCCCAGATCTATTCTAGATCTGTTAAATACATTGGAAATGTATTCTAATAACCATCGTACTAACTTTACTCCAATATTTTAAGAAGCCTAGTCTTTATGGTCTGCTTTGCAGTCTCACTTGGCATTAGGAACTGTTGGGAATTTTAATTGGTAGAATTAGGGAAGGTCATCTCACAAGCACTACAGTGATTGCATTTGTTTTTTGTCCACTGAATGAAAGCTTCTAGATGGCAGTGAGAATTTAAAGGGTGTATTTCTAAATCTTGAAATGTGTTGCATCCTGTGTCTAAATAAAATCCTTTTCATATGTGATATGTTTTGCACATTCTTTGTTCTAGGCTCATATGGTGTAGGCTCTTTCGAGGAATTCATAGTCCCAGAGTACTTTTAAATTACCTATATCAATCTACTGCAACTCCTTACTGGTCTGTGAAACAAGTTCATGGCAGTGGAATGTGAGCGGGGTTTGTGGTTCAGTTTAACCTTGGTTGCTTTCACCAACAGGTGACACTATTTGTATTTGTATTTATTTATTTATAAAGCGCTAACATTCATCCTAAAAGGACATCACGGCGCTGAAGAAAGTTGCAAGTGGTTTGACATCAGTTCTGATTGAGGATTATTGATCTAGCCTTGGAAAAAGGAATGTTTTCAGTTGTTTCTTAAATGAGACAAAGCAGTCATTTGTTCTAATTTTAGGGGGTAGCTCGTTCCACTTTGTTGCCGCAATGTGAGAGAAAGCCCGCTCTCCCATCCTGACAGTACGAACTCGGGTAATAACTGCTCTTCCTAACGTCATAGATCGTAAGTGTCTAGAGGGTTTATGAAATCTGACCCTGTCATGTAGGATGGTAGGGCCTGAGCCGTAGAGTACCTTGTGAGCAATACACAACCGCTTAAAAATGGCTCGTTGCCGCATTGGGAGCCAATGAAGCTCACGCATGCAACTTTTAGCTGAATCATATTTTCTTTTATTGCAGATGGCTTTTGCAGCGGCATTCTGAACCATCTGTAATTTAGAGAAGAGATAATCTGCCATTCCTACAAACAGAGAATTACCATAGTCCAGCCTACTCATCAGTAGTGACTGGACTAAGGTTTTCCTACAATCCGTTGGCACCCAGGGGAAGACACGTCTAAGCATCTTCAAAAGTCCAAAGCTCCTTCCACAAGTTATAGAGACATGGGATTTCATAGATAAATCCTTATCCAGTGTTATTCCCAAGTTTTTTGCTTTAGCAGTGGGATTGGATATGCATATAAGTGGCTTAAAACTGTGAGTTACTAAGTATTTAAATCAAAACTACGAAGAAAGCAGGTAATGTGCTTTTGTTGAAAATCATTAGCAAAAAGACAGTATTTTATACTTCTAGCAGTAAAAAAAAAATGTGGGGAAAGAAAAGTATCAGTTATAGTTTATGAACACCATTGTATATTTGTAAAATATGAGATCCAAATGAAGAAACATATGTATAATTGCATACAAGTGAAAGAAAATTTGCAAGAAAACTGCCTATTGCATCATTTTTAACTTGAATGGCATTTAGAGTATAACGTTTTTACCGTACAGCAGATTGAGTGGGCATGTTCAGAGAATTAAAGCAACAAGACCTGGAAGAAAACCAGCAACCCCTCCCAAAAATCTGTGAAATTAATCGGAGGCTGCATTTTGCAACTGGAGTGGACTGTGGAAAAGATCCTTGTTAAAGAGGGATCTTTCTTGAACCGCACTTTTGTCCTTGACCGCTGACACCAATGAACACCATATTATTGATAAAAACTTCCAACTGCAGATTCCTCACCTTTTTGAATATTGTCCAGGTGTCCGACTGAATCTCCAATCTTTTCAGCAGGACCTCTGCATGCCGGAAGGCGTTGCCTTTCGGTTCTACGCCGACACAGTTCCACTCGGGAATTGCCGTGCGGAGCCTATACAGGCACCACTCCCATGCGCCAACATCAGTTTCTTTCTTTCCATTCCTCCAGACACGGTTCTGGAGCTCTCTTCATGTGTCTCTGTGACATTACCTCAAAAACTATCTTAAGTGTGTAAGGGATGTCACCCTCCTGCACCCCCTCTCCCCTCCCCCCCCCCCACTCGCCTCCCCCCACTCGCCTCCCCCCATCCCCACTCCCCTCATCCCCACTCCCCTCCCGACCCCCCACTCCCAAAACGAGTGGTATTGAGCTCTGTAGGGACATTAGTAAGCAAGTCTGTGACGGGATGTCGTCAGGGGTATCTGGAAATGAGCCACAACGGCATGTTCTGCAGTGCCTGCACATCAATGAACCCAAAGGCCATCAGGGAACTTGAGGCGAAACTTTGTTGCTAAGCATAAGAAGGCACTCTGCATCCAGGGTTTGATCTGTCATGTTGTCATTCCCAGAGTAGACTAAGCTGCTCTTGAGGGCTGGTCTGCGATGTGCTCCAAGTCTTCAGGTAAGTGAAAGAACACAAGAAATCAGGCAGAGTTTCTGCTTCCTTGCGCATCTCGTATTCGCCTGAGCAGGTGTGGCGGTGGCACACTTCTAGCTCTTCCTCCTGAAGTCAGCCGGCTTCAGAGCCTTCCGTAGCTGGCTCTGGCACAACCAGAGTTTCTGGGACCTTCAGCCATACCACATCAGAGTGAAGAGTTCTGCACAGCCATGCTCCTGCTCTTTAGATCCCTGCTAATTCCCTCTGCTGCTTGTTCAGGCCCAAAGAGCCAAGAGACTTGCACCTCGATTGCCACTAGCCAGTTTTCCCCCAGTGACAGCTGTGCTCTTTGACCCAGTCTTTCTTCCAGCTCTTTTCCCGACCCCACCTTCTTCCGTCATCCTGACCCATGCTGGCCCAGGGTACGTCTGCTCCAATGCCAACTTTACAGATGCCAGGAAAGACAGCCGATAGTTCTCTTTGATGTGGAGTTGGTGCTGGTCTGACCTTAACCAAAGTCCCGCCAGACGTGCGCCTCATTCCTTCGCTCACCACCCCCACTTGTCAAGGGGGAGACAGCACTCCACATTCCCTTTTTGGGACAGATTTGGATAATGAGCATGCTCCGGGTGATGAGTTTGCTCAGCCCTACCAGGATGACATTTGGTACCAGGACTTGAGACTAGTGGCCTTGATGCCTCCCAAGAGACAAGTGAATTTTCTACCTCTGGAACGGCCACAGAAGAATGTTCTGTCTAGGCATTGGTGATACGTAAGGCGGTAAAAGTTCGGCTCCTCGCTCCTTTGACTGAGGTCTTTCAACCTGTGTAGACCTCTTTGGAGCCCTATTTTCCTTTCAACAGAGTGCTGACCAATACCTTATTGGTGGCTTCGGCCAAGTCATGCTCTGATTCACCGGGCAATCGACAAATCTACAGGAGGCTTGCTTTTCTATTGCAGCACCCCTCAGCAGAAAGCCTAGTGGTGCAACCTTTTACCAGCCGCATTAATCCCAAAACATTTCCTACCACTCTCCCTTATCGAGAATCTAAGCGAGTGGAAACCTTTGGCAAAAGTCTCTCTTCCTCTACCAGCTTGGTCCTCTGCAGTGTTAATGTGAGCTGTTTGTGGGGACAGTACTCTAACGCTCTTTGCAATTTGGTGGCACAAGTCCTCCCTGGTGCGCTCTAAGACCTTCACCCTGTTCTCTCGGGTGATACTAGATGGTCATGTTGCAGTTAAGTTCACGACTCATTGTGGCTTGGACACCACTGATTCCATTGGGTGAACCATAGGCACCAGCGTTGCCATTCTCTGTCTTGCTTGGCTGTGATCTTCTGGGATCTGTGGCGATGGCCAGTCCTCCCTGATGGACCTGCCCTTTTGATGGGACTCGCCCGTTCGGGTTCAAAGCTGATCCTGGTCTCAAACATTTTAAGAGGAGCAGTGCTAGTGCTCATCTCTGGGCCTTTCCTCACTACCTCACCAAATGCATCGGTTTCTTGGCTCCTTTCACTTTCTTTGTGGCTTTTGCTGTGGCGTCACTGCCAGTCTGACTAGCTTCCACAGGGAACTCCGAGGTTTTGCAGTAGACGCCGAGGTTACCACTGCTGATGTGGCCAAGGGCAGCGTGCCAGCCGGCCTACTGCCTCACCTTCGTCCCAACCTGACAAGCCCCTTTAGAGTTCCCTTACAGGGAGGCACCAGTGGAGAGCACTCATGTTAGATTCTTACCGGGTTGGAAGGCTTCACATAAAGCATTCAGGGCACAGTTCGGTTTTGTGCCTTATCCCTGGAAAAGAGAGTCCAGGAGATTCAGACTACGATCCCGATCTCCCAGCCTCGGTCCTAGATTTCAGTGAAGTTGACTGAGGCTGCTGGGACTGATGGTCTCCTGCATCCTGCTAGTTGAGCACACCAGGTGGGACATGTGGACTCTGCAGTGGGATTTGAAGCCTCAGTGGGCCCAAAATCAAGTGGATCTCGCCGCCCACTTTCAGATTTCAGAGGAGACTGCAAAAGATCTGCAGTGGTGGTTGCTGGTCCCCAATTGAGTCAGCAACAAAACCCTCTTTATCCCCATCAGAAGTTCTAGTGGTTACCGATGCCTCCCTTCTGGGTTGGTGCTCAGACCACACTCCTGCCATATGGTATTGCAACAAACTGGGTGCTGTGATGCGGCAGACCTTGTGCCGGAAGGCCTTGCACCTGATTGCCATGGCAGACTATCTCAGCATTCGGCGCTTAGAGGATCGCAAATGGTAGTTATACCTGGGGTGGCGCAAGGACTTTACCGCAAATGGGGAAAAGCTTGGCTTGATCTTTTCACCACTGCCAAGAATATGTTATGTCATTACTTCTGGGAGTTGGAGTTTCTAAGACTTCTCTCGCTTGGAGACGTATTCTGTCTCGAGTGAAACTTGGGACTCCTGTATGTCTTCCCTCCGATACCACTCATGCCCTGAGTTGTCAAGAAGATCAGGACATTCTGGGCCCAAGCCACCCTGGGGCTCAGGATTGGGCTTTCAGATTGTGTCCAGAACTCCTGGGCTTGAGCATTAGTTCACTGATCAGCCTGATTTTCTAGAAGGACCTGCGGTCTTTGCAACAAGGTAGCTTTCTGCACCCGAGCCTTTGCAATCTCTACTTTCATGCAAGGTGATTGAGTGGTGACAGCTAAACATCTTCGACCTTCCTCCGAACCGGATTGATCTCATCTTGGCAGCCAGGCGTCACTTGACATAAACTGTATACGCCTGTCATTATTACAAATGTGGTTAAGTTGTGGCGCACAAAAGATTGACCGTCTTCGACAAATTGGCCTGATGTTCTCTTGTATATTTTGTCTTTTGCGCACCACTGTGTTGCTTTGGGCACTTTTAAGGGTTATATTTCGTCCCTCTTACGCTTGCCTGATCAGCCCTCATTGTTGGTCATTGGTTGTGATGTGATTTCTGAATGGGCTACAACACTTTTCCCCCTTCTCCTTTTGTAATGTCTCAATGGCATTTTAATCTGGTTCTTATTTTTATGATGTACATGCCGTTTGAGCTTCTTCATTGCTATAGTTTGTGGCTCCTTACGATTAAGAGTATGTTCCTCGTCACCATCTTCTTGGCATGGCATGTGAGTGAGCTTCAGGCGGTTTGTGTCACTCCACCCTACAGTACCTTCTTCTCAGACAAATTGTTTTTGCGGACACTGGCATCTGTCATGATGCTGTACCATGTCAGACAGACCATTACAATGACTGCGTTCTGTGCTCCTCCCCACCTTTCTAAGGAGGAGAGACTCAATTGGTGGGACCCCAAGAGAGAGCTGAACTTCTACATAGTTAGTACCAAAGACCTCCGAGTGAAGATCATTACTTTTTGGGGTTCTCTGGAGCATAAATGGCTAAGTAGTTGAAGAGATCGTGCTCTGTATTAAGATCTGCTACACATTGACCATGAAGCCGCCTCCAGAAGGACTGTAGGCTTATTCTCCTAGGGCCAAAGATGCTACCACTGCTTTACCACTTAAGTCCCTGGTGTGAAGTTGGCCTGGTATATGCTGACCACTAATTATAGTAGGCACCTTGTACCAGTCCAAACAAGCCTTATTGATGATTAGGTTAAAGACAACATTTATTGAAAGCTATCCTAGTGGTAGCTATAGAGAGGAGCCTTCAGGCTAAGTCTCGAAGTAATGTAAAGCAGCTTGTTTACCAGTGCATAACCTCCTGAATGACCAAATGAAAGTAGAACCACACAAGGAATATATAAGATATATGTATTTATTACTAAACACTCTACTAACCTCTTTATGAGATTAGAGAACAAAGCACACAATAATAAATCACTAGAACGACAGTAAATAGCACAATACACAGCGGGCTCCAGGGGGAGACCAAAAAATATATTGAGTGGTATAACAATCACGACTTGACTAGACACAGTGTCTAGAGCACGTAAATCGCTGGGACCCCAAGGAACCACCCTCGGTAGTGGCACAGGGTACCCACGGGGACACGTGCAGTGTGAGAACACAGGCGCGAGTTCCGTACAACACTAAGGGGAAGTCTTAATTGGAAGATTAAGGACACTTCGGAGAGGACTTTGAGCAAACCCTTTCAAACATAGACGGTTCTAAGGCCAGCACCCTTGTGATTATCGGAGTACTTGTGTTACCTAACCCAAGGAAGCCAGTTGCAAAGGTGTCAAGTGATGTCTGCATTCTTTGTCGTTTTCAATGGCATGATGCTGAAAAGTGCTGCTGCCGTGAAGAGGAAAAGTGTCTGGTGGGATCCAAGCCTGGATCGGAGATGAGAAGAACCTGAAAGCAGTGGGGACAGAGTCTGGGTCACTTCAGGGGGACAAGGGGCTCGGTAGTAGAATGCCCACAGATGTCTGGTGCATAAGGTGAGTTGGCGCGATGCTTGACTCTGCAGCCACGGGGACCAGGAGACATTGAGGGCGACCAAAGTCCAGAGGTGAGCTGTTCCACGAAGGTTGTCGAGTGCTGGGGGTCAGTGTCCGGATGGCAGACCAACAAGCCTTGGCATCTGCAACCCACGCAGTCAGAGGAAATCCACTTCAGTGAAGACCAGCAAGGTCCTGGGGACTCTCCAAGCAATGGAGAGGCAGGGCATGTCTGGAGCAACCAGGAAAGCCAACAGAAAGTTAGTTACCTTCACAGGGACCCACAGGCCAACGGACCATGGATCGCGAAGGGTAGTGTAGGCTGGAAATCTTTAGTAGAAACACTGCTCGGGGTCAGGACTGCAAGTAGCCCATAGCACAGCCTCGGGCGTCGACGAAAAGCATAAAAGCATATGCTGCTGCAAATGTACACGGTGCACAGGGGTTCGGGTTGCACAGTCCCCACGAGGGATACGGGTCTCAGAATTCCTGAGAGCGCAGATCAACCTCGGAGACCTCAGGAACCCACCTCCTGTGTTGCAGAAATCTTTGGCGTCCTCAGGAGCTTCGTAGATTAAAACTGGTCAGATGCGTTCAGGTGCATGCTTAGCAGGGGAGTAACTCCTTTACTCCAAGGGAGATTGTTCAGTCGTCCAGCGTTGTGCAGATCATGGAAGTACTTGGTTTCTGTAGCAGAGTTTAGTCCAGGTAAAATCTAAAGTCCTGTAGTCAGGGGTTCCTACTTTATACCCAAGGAAGGGGTGTGATAAACTCTGGGGACCTACCTATTGGAGGGTCAGTACATATGGGTGGCTACACCCATGTCCTTTGTCCAGTTTCGCTCCAGAGCAGAAGCAAATGACTCCTGCAACCTGTTTGAGCTGGACTATGCACAGGGACACCAAATGTGCCCCCAGTGCAGACATCAAAGCACTCCGAGTGCACCCACCCAGCCCCAACCTGTCTGGGAGGTGGTTAAACGTCCCTGTGAAAGGAATCCTATTGTCAAGCCTTCCCCTGCCGGAGTTTCGTCCAGCAGCATGAGGGCAGACACGTGTCTGACAGCATCCATCGTGTGATGCCGGGGTCGAGAAAGCTGGTACCGGGTGTACCGGAATCATACCTCCGCCGGCGAGGTATGATTCCATGGTGTTTGACACCAAACACGACATGTTTCCTTGCAGCCGTTTTAAAGTTAGCATTTACAGTGAGGTTATAATGCACTTAAGAGTATATGGTTGGCTGCATCACAGAACAACCCGGAAAATAGATTCAGAAGGCTGCAGAGCGGCTCTGCTCATGCATGGGCACCCTCTCACACAAAACCCAGCAACATGCCTTCAAGGCTTGATAAGGCCTGCCATAGGGTTGACTGATAGGTTTATATGGGCAGTCATATAAGGTAGATATAGTGAACCTATATCGAAGTAAGGGGTGCATGCACCACCTTACACAGGCTGCAGTAGCAGACCTGTTGTCATTTTTAATGGTCTCCCAGGGGTGGCATAATACATGCTGCAGCCCCTGAGAGGACTCTGGGGTACTTAGGCCCAGGGTACATAGTATACCATATACTAGGGACTCACACGGGTACCCCAGAATCCAATCTGGAGTGTACCTAAAGTACATGCTATCAATTTAGAAGAGAAATCAGCTAGGCTGGGGTCCTGGATAGCAGGATCCCAGCCAGACTAAGTCGAAAATAGAGAAACATCAGCAGAAAGTGGGGGTAACTAGAAGAAGCAGATCCTACTCTCCCACACCTGGTCTAGACATTTGCCAAGTGGCTATATGGGCGTCCCTCCATATGTTCACTAAGCACTGTTCCCTGCACATTCCTGTTTGCTGAGGTCAGCATTTTACTGCCTTTGCTCTGAAGGACTTCCTGGTTTGAGTCCATTCACAAACCCACCTCTGAATAGGGATTACTTTGGTATCTCCTCAAAAGGTGTGGAAGCTGCAGTTAGAAGTTTGTATCAGAAGAATAAGTTGCTTATCTTTGGTAACTCCCTAGCTGCAGAGTCCCCTCAGAGACTGATCCTCCCTGTTCTGTGATTGGACTCTATCCATTAATAAAATCCCAAGTTTAGGGATCTGCACGCTGTCCACCAGTTTGCTTCTTGGGCTCCCCGTCTGGTGGAGCAAAAGCAACTGAAGCCTGCGCACAGTGGTGGCCTCTTTAAAGTCTTTGCACGTCATTTCCGGAACAGCATTAGTGTGAAGCCGCATGGCATCACTTGACGGTACACAGAGGTACTGCAGAAAAAATTCTGGATCCTTTCTGACACTTGAGGTAATCAAAAGATGAGGACTCTGTGGCTACATATTCTCTACCAGAAAGAGCGTTACCGACGGCGAGTTACCGGTTATTCTGCTCTCAATATTGACAACAAAAAGTGTGCTGTCATCAAGAAAATTATTATATTTAATTTCAGATATTTCAAGTACCATACATTTCTTGCAGAATTGAATATATAGTTTTTAGGGAAAATCTTTCCTTACGATGGTCTTAAGAAGTGCAGTTTATTACAATGTTCTAAATGCAACTAATTTGTGCATTATCCTATCCTATGTTTACACCTGTGCCATATGACTATGGTATTGCCTTGTAATTTGTTCCGTCCATTTAGTTACACTGCCCTTTTGTGTTTACAGGCATGCATTGACGAAAATCTGGAGGTATTGGAGTTCCTGGTGAATCATGATGCCGACGTCAACCAGGCCGACAATGAGGGGTGGACACCTCTGCATGTGGCGGCATCGTGTGGATACATGGAGATCGCAGAGTGAGTATTTGTTTGAATGTACCACTTTTGCTGATCTTCGGATCAGTCAGAGACTGCTAAATATGGCAAAAGTAAAATGATGGGACTTGGTAATTGAATAAGACAGGCTTTTCAAGGAGCTTGCTGGAAATTTGACCCTTTTGAAGGGCAGAATAGAGAAATGGCTAGTCTTGTCCATGGTCTACCACTAATCTGAGTTTCACAACTACCATGAAGGATATATGAAGTTGTGGATAGTATTTCACCGAGTGCAAAGCTGTGTCTTGTTTTTTTTCTTTTGTGGTTGGTTTTTGTTACGCATGAGCCAAGCTGTTGCAGGTGCCTGACAATTGGACATGTTTGAAAACCGTAGATAGGATTGACTTGGATGAACAGGCTGATCATATTGAGCAGTAGTAGCAGACATGTTCTCTTACAGAGTTCAGCATTTACAAGCAGTTAGAAATGGGGTTTCTGGTTGGCTTGGGGTATGCACCTAAGCCAGGCAGAACCCACCACTCTAGTCGGGGTAAGGGAGTTACACATCCAAGATAATTCTGACTAGAGTGGTGGGTTCTGCTTGTCTTGGGTGCATACTATAGCCAACCTGAAACCTAATTTCTAATATTGGTTGTCAGCGGTGAAGATAGGAATTGTGTTTGCGCATTACCACAGTGACTCATTGTTTCACTACAAACTCTGCACTTTATTATTGTGTACTCCTGCTTCAGCTCTTACGCCTAGGAATCTTGTGTTGCACCTGTGTTAGTACCCGGCCAAAATGGAATCTACCTTTTAACCTACATGATGTGTGGGAATACAGCCTGGAGGAGTTAAATCGGTTTTGCAGGGAGAGCTAAATAATAGTGACTTCAGCATACACCCAGCTACGACTTCAGATAGTCATGCTCAGGTGACAAGGGGACTGGAGGTAAGAGGACTATCATAGGGCCCTGTAGTATGCTGAAAAGTTCCTGAAGAGGCGTCAGCGGAGATCCTGGAGGGTGGTGGTTTTTAGGAAGTCTCTGAGGAGGACCCTGAGATTATGGAGGACTGAGTGGGATGGTTCCCAGTCAATACCCCTGGAGGGCGGTGGCCCTGGAGAGTCTGAACAGTAGAGAGAAGATGACTGTGCAGGGACACCAGGAGGTAGAGAGGACCCTGTGGAGAGGGAGTCCCTTGCTGGGTCTAGTGCCAGGAGCAGTATCACCTCCCTTTCTCTGTTCCACAGGAGTTGGCGGACAGGAGGGAAGCACCAGCTGGCGTTGGAAAGGCTCAAATTGTAGCATGCCAAGGAGCTAGTGAATCTGGTTGTGGAGAAGAAAGAGGCTGATGTTGAGAGAGACTTAGTGCCGGAGAGAATAGCGGAGGCAGAGGGCCTGAACCACAGAGAAACTCGTTTTTGAGGATAGGTTGTTCCCCGAGTGTAGTTTGTGTTCTGGACTCACCAGTGAGGGTCAAGTGGTGGCAGCAGTGTTGTATCCAGTGTAGGAACTTCCACTCCCAGAGCGTGGTACCTAGTTCCCAGGAAGAGGGTTTCACACCTGAAGGATATAGGTTGAGGTTCAGGTTCAGGGGCAGTAGGAAACTGTCTCGCCTGTCATGGGGGGAGTTTGTGGAGAATTTTGCAGTACACCTGATGGTTGGGTGAAGGGTAGCACAGCAAACAATTTTGAAGGGCTGTTCAATGAGATTGTCAGAGTATGTTACGTTGTTTCCTAGGGCTACGCCAACACTTGTTGGATTGTAAATAATCTGATCTCAGGGAACTTGCACAGGAGGCAGACCTCTGCGTGAGTGCCAACGGGTCTGAAAAGGCATTTGGGTGTGATCCTAAAGAGTGGCTCCGGTTTTCCCCAACCGGGGGTGGTGGGAAAGGTTTGTGATGGCCTAGATATGTCCCTGTGTAGTGGGGTGGGTAGAGGGTCCCATGTCCCTTCTCAGATGAGGAGGGGTGGCTGTTGGCAGAGTCCCAGGTTGCACCAAGCCCAGTCCCCGAGCCTGGTTGGTTCCATGATTGCATGCCAGGAAGTGGGGGGCTAGTCTGTACTGGTAGGCCATCTGCTGAGGGAGATCCCTTAGTGTCAGGAGAACTTTGGGGGTGGGTAGGTAGGGGCGGTTGTCAGCAGCGTCTCACCAGTTCTGGTGTCTGGCAGCACCACTCCTGAGTGGGAGGGTGCAGGAGCCCACATAGAGGGGTGAGTGGGGGAGGCAGTCCCCAGTGGGTCAGGGGCCAGCTCTGAGGGTAGAGCTCCCCAGGAATGACCATGGTGACACCACTTCTGGTTTGGAGGTGGGGGGGTCTTTACTCACTAGCAGATCGGCAGGGGTCTGTAGATCAGTGCCAGGCAGACTGCTGTGCAGCACATTAAAAACATGTTACTCTTAGGGTGAGGGGGGGTTTGTGTATTCCCCAGGAAGTCCTGACTTGACAGGCACAGGCTCAACCACTGGCTGTAGTCCCTGGGTTGAGAGGGCAGGTTCAGTCTGTAACCCCTGACCTGGAGGGAGGGGCAACTGCTAGCGGTGTCCCCAACTAGTTCTCTTCTGGGGTACCACTCTGGATGGGAAGTGGAGCAGGGGGAGGGAGGACTCTCCCCTGACCCCGGTTCAACCCGAGGATGTGGAACCTGGGTTGGGAGACCATTCGCAGAGTAGAACCCCAGAACTGGTGGTAGAATTGTGTGGGATAGCTTATACCAGAGCCCTGACAGTTCTACGTTCTGGGAGTACAAATCCTAGGAGGAGGGTGAGGGGTGGGGTGGGTGCAGACCCTAGGCTGAGGGACAAGTGGCAGAATAGAACTCCTGCACTGGTGGGAGGTAGAGTGGAGTGAGGATACTATGTACCTGGGTATATCACCCTCCCACTCTGTGAGACTGCAGGTACCAGAAACCTGGATGGCCTGGTTCTGGCCTCAGACAACTAAGGAGTCTCCACGGGTTAGCTCAGTTGGTCTTGAGAGTGTAGACAGCGGGATCCACATGGGTTAAGGTTGGCATAGAAGAGGAATGAGCCCTTGCAGTTTAAGCCAGGGTCCATGTTCTATCCCCCCTTGCAGGGAAGCACATCCAGGTATTAATTAGTCTACCCTGGCTTTAGGCTCGAAAGGGGTTGTGTTGGATCTGACCCTTTTTGCAGGGCTATCCCCAAGCTTTTGCCTCCTTCCTGTATTATTCGGACCTGGTTTTTTTTTTATATGACTCTTGGCACTTTACCAATGGGGATCAGTGGTACAATGCATGTGCTCTCTTGTAAAGATCTTGATAAGATTGGTCCACACCTGTTTGGTATATTTAATTTACCTGTAAATTAAATGCTACTAGTGGGCTTGCAGCGCTGCTTGTGCCACCCACCGAAGTAGCCTTTCAAACGTGTCTCAGGCCTGTGCCATTGTAAGGCCTGCATGTGTAGTTTACAGCCACATTGACATGATATTTAAAGTGTTTACCATGTCTGAAACTCCCCTTTTACTATATATGTCACCCTTAAGGTTGGCCCTAGGTAGCCCTAAGAGCAGGGTGTTTGTAGGTACAAGGTAGGACATGCACCTTTGTTGTATGGCATGTCCTGGTAGTGACAACCAGCCTATTTGGTTTCTTACTACTGTGAGGCTGCCCACTCAGTCTTGCATTGGGAATTTCATTACAAGACTGAAGGCTAACATTATGCATAACACCTTTTATTGCCACTCCTGCAGCACTTTAAAGACCTAATAATAGACCAAAACACTGGAACATAAACACAGAAGTCCATAAATACTCCTTTCTCCCAATATTCGTCATCTTTTAATTGATGCTCCTGAAACAGATGAGTCACTTTTTTTCCGATTATCTATAATTAAATATTAATTTATATAAACAATGTATGAGAACTGGCTTCTAATTACTGGAAGCATGCTCTAAGTATTAATGTAATTTTATTTGTATTAATAGGAATATATTTAATAAGTCTCGTTTTTAATGAACAGAAAACTGTTACTAGTTTTGTAGAGAAGATTAGATACTGGAAGTAATTTGATTGAAATTGCAGGAAGGAATAGTTATTTGTTAACTAAATTATTTTGATTCAAAAATGCTTTGTTTAGTTTTATTTTGGAAGCAAGTGTGATCGAATGATGGTTGCCATGGTGAAGTGGAACCAGGGTTGATCGCATGAGGCTGTGGCAGTGTCTTTTGAAAGACTTACCTCGAGGCTTGCTAGCATGATTGTTCCCATGGTGAAAGGAAAGTAGTGGAGCTGATCTTGATCACAGGAGGGAGATGTAGTGTCTTTTGTAAAGAGAGACGCGTAATAGATGGCTGCGTTTATTGGTGAGCGAGTAGGCATGTAGTTACATGCGTAATCATGTGAGAAGAGTGGCCATTTTAGATTGGGGAAATATAAGGTTGAAGATATATTTCACGATAGCACGAGGGACGGTTTAACGATTGTCCTGGTGCGCAGAATTAAATCAGCTGCTTTTGATGATAGTAGGTGAAACTGAGTGAATTCCGAGTTTTTTATAACTTTTAGAGGGCAGAATTGTAAAATGTATGGATAATATTGTTTAGTTTTAAAGGTATTTTAGAACAAAAGCCTTAAAATTTTGAGGAGAAATTTTATTTGAATTTTTCAATATAGGGAGAGTTTGTGACTGGACTAAATATTGAAAGAGTGTTAAACAATGAAATTAAAGTTACAAATAGAAAAGTGAATGAAGTTGATAAAAAAATTAATAGAATATTAAACAGGTTAAAGAGTCTATGGAGGACTTTATTAAGAATAGGAAAAGAAAGGAAAATTAATCTTGTGAGGAATTGTACTCTTTATCAGAGGGTAAATGAATGAGTTCAGAAGTTGGTAGGAAGAAAACGAAAAAAAGACATGAAGAGGTGGACATGACACAAAATGCAAAGATGGGAAATAAATCATCCACAAAGAAAGGTTTCTTTAGCGGCATAAAAGGGAAGGTTGCCCTTAGCGGCATGCAAAGAGGAGATGCCCTTTGCGGCACACATGAAGAGGAGGAACTTGAGGATGGAATCCAAAATTTAACGTCTGGAAAAGATTATTAAAATAGAGACGAATGTCTTGGATCTACGAGATGATGGATACGAGGAATTTAAAGATATGGAAATAGAAGCAAGTAATGAGTGTGAAAGATCCCTTTGGGGGAGGTATGTTTAGCCCAGTTAATATGAAACATCCAAGAAGCAGTGAGTGGTTGCCAATGGATCTTGTGACGAAGTTTATTAAGACGTGGATTTAAAAACCCTTGGACAGGGAAATCCGTAAATCAAGAGGATTTGGACAGACAAGGGAGGACAAGGTGAGTATGGGGACTATTTTTGGTTCTTTCCCAAAAAAAAGTAGGTTGATTAACATTTTACAAGGAGGAATGGAAGAGAATTACAAAAGATCCTTAGGTGTTGGATACAGTTCAAGGATTTGTAATATAATTCAAAAGGAATCCTTTTCAGGAGAGAGAACAAAGGGAAAGAAAAATGCCAATAGAACAAAAAAATAGTAGATCAGGAAGTAGTTACTATGATTGGAAAGAATGCAATAGGACAAATAGAGGAATGGGAAAAATATTTTGTAAGCAATCTGTTTTTGGTTTAGAAGGAGAAAGGATGGCGCCCTGTGATGAGTTTAATGGAATTAAACCGGTTCCTGGTTTACCAACATTTCAAAATGGAGGGAATACATTGTCTGAGGGATCTTTTGAAGGAAAAAGATTGGATGGAGAAGTTGGATCTAAACGATGCATACTTGACAATTCTAATGGCAAAAGAGTCCGAGGTTTTTTCAGATGGAAAGGGAAACTTGATCAATTCCTATGTTTGCCTTTCAGACTTTCTTCAGCACCTTGGTATTTCAGAAAGGTGATGAGGGTAGTAGTTGCATACTTCCGTCAGAGGGGAATAAGAATGATAATTTATTTAGACAATATCCTGATGTTATAGCAGTGCCTGGAAGAGTTGAAGGGAAATTGGTGCAAAATTTGCGAAAAATTGGAAGACTTCATTTCATTTTGAACAGGGAAAAATCTTGCATGGAACATACTCAGACGCTAGATTTCTTAGGTTTTCAGTTAAATACGAAGGTATGTCAGTTGAAACTGCCAGAGAAAAAGATGACCATGATAAAAAGAGAAATGCAGCAAAGTTTGAGTAAAGATTTGGTTACTTTAAGAGATTTATCAAGAATAATAGGTCTGTTGTCCTTTTCAGTTCAAGCAATATTTCCAGGACCACTAGATTATCAAGCCTTGCAGAGGTTGAAAGGAAACGCATTAAGGAACGGTTTATGGTATGGGAACAAAGTAGCTTGGGATGCGGATGCAAAGGAATAGTTTGGATGGTGGTTAGGCAATATGGAGGGTTAGAATGAGAGAGCGATATTTGGAGTAACGCCAGATTTTGTGATGGAATCAGATGCAAGGTTGACAGGAGGGGGGAGCATGTCTGGGGAATTTGGAGACGAGAGGTGTGTGGTCAAGAGGAGAAATTGAAGCATATAAATTGTTTGGAATTAACAGCAGGGTTATATGCTATGCAGAACTTCAGAGAGTTTGAAGGGTCACACAGGTCTGATGAGAATAGACAATGTGTCTGTGGTATTTTGTATAAACTTTAGGAGGAACGAAATCACAGAATTTAGCAGAATTAGCAAAAGATTTTTGGATTTTTTGCTTGGAGCACAAAGTGGGAGTCGAAGCAGAATATTTGGCTGCGGAATTGAATGGAAGTGCGGATTGTAATTTAAGGAATTTGAGGGATAACAGCGACTGGACATCGGAATATAAACCATGTATGGGGTACATTGTGAGTGAATCTCTTTGCAGGTCGATTTGTGGAGAAGATTAATCTATTACCTGCTGGTGCAGGGATCACCACTTCACCACGGGTTCTTTATCAAGTAAGGAGGATACGACGCTGTAGCAAAATCAAGTCAAGGGTAGTTTATTCATTCATGAATGGGTCTCTATCCGCCCTGTACCATCAAGATACCGAGTGAAGAACACACTGAACTATAGTTACATGGGTTTACATAGTGAAAACCAAAGACCAGGAACGCCCAGAGGTAAATAAGGCTCTAGGAAGAACACACAGATGAGACAATCGGTAACGATGAACAACCTTTGTGTCTTGTGTAACTGTCACATCTGGAGGCTGCATAACAAGATAGGTTTATCTGAACAAACTTTAACTAAGGCTTTACCATTGTTTAAAACGCACACAAAACCCACAGTGCAGACATCGGCTATTCTTTTGAGCTGACTTTGCATGTTTACGCAGTCTACAATGTCTCAACTTTAGCTTTGTGATCTAATGTTTATGCAGGTGGCGTCAGGGACAGTCAGGCTGAAAAACAGGTCAAAGGTGAGTATGGATGAAGCATAGCTGAATCAGAAAACGAGAGATTCAGATTTTAAGGTTTCACAGTCCTTCCTTTTCAGCTATGCTGAATCTATTTAACAGTGTGTATGTATTAATCGTGTATTTGAATATTCATAAGGTCATGGATTTCAGTGAGCATAATCAGGTCTCTATTTAATTCAGGAACGTTGATTGGGGAAGGTTTAATACTATTACAAATGGCTATACATGCTGTACATATTGTGGAGGCACATTGAATGCAGCAACAACAAGTGAAGAAGATGCCCCTATGATTGCTATCAATTTCCAACCCCAAGTGGAGATAAGTCCCCATAACCAGTTAGACAAGGACCATGTTCCTTGGTCTGGATGTATTTCTGCAGCTATTTTATGAAGCTTTGAAATAGCACTATTGACAGAAGGGGCGTGGTCAGGTATGAACACACAGCAGCTACTACCGATAATGCAGCATGGGCCCCACGATCAGCGAGCACTCCAAGCACCATTCTATTTTGAAGTGTTACAATCCTTGTAATCTGGAGTTCCTCTGTAATATTTCCTAGGGCCATTGCTGTTTGGTTGGTTACTGCTTCTACTACTCAGGTTAGGCGTCTAATCTTTCTACTATTTAGGGCTGCACCAACAAAGAAAGAGTCCCAAATTAAAATCTACATATTGCTGCAAAGCTGTATCGGTCTGATCTACTTCATCTTTTTTTTAAGGTCGGTTTGAACCTATTTAAAGAGTCATTATATAATTTAAGGTTTTTGTGATAAGAGGCAAGTGCTAAAAATACAGGGGGGAAGTAAGAAAGACACAAAACAGATGCCAGACCAACTGACTGGTAGATGATAGTAACCCTTATTTCCACAGACAAAGTAAGTATTGTGGGAAGACAGAAAAGTGTTTTTGTTTGTCCCAGTAATATTTAAAACAGTGGTACAGTCACTTTTTCCCACAGGAATACTGCCAATACTGCTTACACAAAGTTCTGCTCGGGCTCTGGTTACAGCGATAACAGGAGGCCCGTTACCCTTAACTGTTCGGGTGTTGGGGAAGACCTATCTGGTGGAGGAATTTCCTCTGCGATATTCCTCCATTTCCCATACAGTTCCTTTGGCTTGGGGATCTCCTTCTTCGGGATAACAATCCCTGTTGAGCTGGGCATTGAGCATACCCGCATCAGCAAGAACCTTGTGACTTATTTCAGTGGCCGATAATAATGCAAACCAGGCTGTACAGGAACCATTATGTGAGAATGGCAAGGGAATAAAAGGCGTTCCTCCCTTCTTCTGGTGAGCTGGCATCATTCCACATACCCATCAGTTTGTAGTGTTCGTAGCATTGTGGGTATGATGTAGCATTTGTATAAAAGTGTTATTGAGGTAGGACATCCGGTGCTTTTTCTCATGGTAGGGAAGAGTGTAACAAAAGTGTTCTGTGGGGACAGGAGTAGTAGCGGGCAATAGGGTTCGGGCCGGAATCACTTTCTCCATTGTCCAAAAGCTGCGGCCAAAATTATCAAGAGTATAATCAAAATCACCATACACAAAGGTTTGTCTTTGTTTTGCAACTGCAACTTGGATCCCAGTCTCTGCAGGTCTCCTTTTCGGTATCGATACACCATAGGTTGGAGAGAGATCCAGGTAACACTGAACATGTATCACAACCCCCTCTGAACCTAGTTCAGCCGATTCTATGATCCCACCTGTCGCAGCCGAACCATTCCACTAATTGAAATTGGCCCTCAAGCATCTCTATCGGCTCCTTCCCTTCCTAAGTCTTAGATCGTACCTTGATGCCGATGGCACAGTTTGATCTGGGAACAGAGTGTCTTCGTTCAGAGGACCAACACTTTTCTGAGTCTGCAAAATGTCCTTTAGATCATTTCTGCCTTCCGGCTGGAGAACAGTTTCTGGGATTCTTTTGCAGTGCCCTGCATGAATCCAGTGACGTCTGTTGGTGACACGGACAGCAGTTCAGGTTGCCAGCAGTACTTGATCGACGTTCTTCCAACTGGGCTCTAGATTCTTAGAATGCTGGAAATTCTTGAGGATAACGAAATCTCAAGGTTGGAGACCATGAGCCGGACCCTCTGATTTGTCTGGAATAGCTTCACGCACCTGCTGATGAATCAAACAGTTTTTCAGTCAAGTTTCTAAGATAATCACTCAAAACAGGGTACTATATTTCCGTAATAATTTTTGGTCTTGGGGTTCCCATACATTCATCAATCAATCACGGCATTTGTAAAGCGCGCTACTCACCCGGGAGGGTCTCAAGGCGCTGGGGGAGAGGGGTATGTTACTGCCCGAACAGCCAGGTCTTGAGCTGCTTCCTGAAGGAGAGATGGTCTTGGGTTCGCCAAAGGTGGGTGGGGAGGGAGTTCCAAGTCTTGGCTGCCAGGTAGGAGAAGGATCTTCCCCCGGCGGTGGCTCTGTGGATGCGTGGTACGGTGGCGAGTGCGTGGCTGGTCGATCGTAGCTGGCGGGTGGGCGTGTAGAAGGTCATGCGGTCGTTGAGGTACTTGGGGCCCAGGTCGAGGAGAGCCTTGTGTGCGTGGGTTAGGAGTCTGAACGTGATTCTCTTGTTGACGGGGAGCCAGTGCAGGTCTCTCAGGTGTCCGGTGATGTGGCTGTGATGAGGGATGTCCAGGATGAGTCGTGCGGAGGCGTTCTGGATGCGTTGGAGTCTTTTTTGAAGTTTGGCTGTGGTTCCGGCGTAGAGGGTGTTCCCGTAGTCCAGTCGGCTGGTGACGAGTGCCTGGGTGACGGTCTTCCTGGTTTCAGTGGGGATCCATCTGAAGATCTTGCGGAGCATGCGCAGGGTGTTGAAGCACGAGGATGAAACGGCGTTGACTTGTCTGGTCATTGTCAGGGAGGAGTCCAGGATGAAGCCCAGGTTGCGTGTGTGGTCCGTTGGTTTGGGTGCGCTGCCCAGGGTAGGGGGCCACCAGGAGTCGTCCCAGGCGGAGGGTGATGATCCCAGGATGAGGACTTCGTCTTGTCTGAGTTCAGTTTGAGGCGGCTGTTCCTCATCCAGTCGGCATTTGATATTTAACAATCTAGGCAACCAAAAGAGACAATCAAAGAAGAAGTTTTTTGTGGAAGGAAATTAAGCTACAAAAAGTTATAAAGTGAACAATTTATTCAGGATAAAACAGAACAGTTTCACGTTTACAAATTTAATATATATGTTATATGTTAAAAAAGTATAGTTAAACAAACTAAACTTAAAACAACAATGTATAGATCACAGGGCATAAATCACAATACAAATGGAGACATATATAAAATTGGAAAACAGTAGGAGTGGCAGATTGGTACTCTACGCGCGTTTCGGCGACCAGCGCCTTCTTCTGGAGTAGCCACAAAGAGTTTAAAAATTGTTCTTAGTGATGAGTGGAAAATACTTTTCTTTCTTAATTTCTTTAACGAACGTCCTCACTGTCTTGTAGCAAGGGTATGATGTGTAGATATAGCGTGTAAGGCTCAATGGCGACCTCTAGTCAAGATAGGACATAAGTATTTTATTTCCTAGATGGACGAATTCCAAACATGAAAGAATCACCACTTCCAATTGAAATGATTAATAAAGGGTTAAAATAACTCCCTGTCCAAATTGATTCAACAGGGCTCCCTACTTCCGGCGGCGGGACTCAAGGTTTGTGCGAGCGTGCACAAGCAGAAAAGTGCTAACCCTTTATTAATCATTTCAATTGGAAGTGGAACCACCTTATTAGAGGGGTTTCGCTCTATCAAATATCTCTACATCAGGAGGATCTCGTTATCTATTAAGTAACCAAGTACACCCTTTACTTGAGTGAACAAGAGGTTCTGGCTGGCGGGATCAGTTATCTACCTTTGTTTTATACAGTGTGATTCTTTCGTGTTTGGAATTCGTCCATCTAGGAAATAAAATACTTATGTCCTATCTTGACTAGAGGTCGCCATTGAGCCTTACACGCTATATTTACACATCATACCCTTGCTACAAGACAGTGAGGACGTTCGTTAAAGAAATTAAGAAAGAAAAGTATTTTCCACTCATCACTAAGAACAATTTTTTAACTCTTTGTGGCTACTCCAGAAGAAGGCGCTGGTCGCCGAAACGCGCGTAGAGTACCAATCTGCCACTCCTACTGTTTTCCAATTTTATATATGTCTCCATTTGTATTGTGATTTATGCCCTGTGATCTATACATTGTTGTTTTAAGTTTAGTTTGTTTAACTATACTTTTTTAACATGTATATTAAATTTGTAAATGTGAAACTGTTCTGTTTTATCCTGAATAAATTGTTCACTTTATAACTTTTTGTAGCTTAATTTCCTTCCACAAAAAACTTCTTCTTTGATTGTCTCTTTTGGTTGCCTAGATTGTTAAATATCAAATGGTTATTTTTCCCTGGTCTAGGAATCTATATTCTATGAATTCAGGGGGTCCTAGTTAAATACACACCCTCATCCAGTCGGCGACATCTTTCATCCCTTCGTGTAGGTTGGCTCTGGCAGTGGTGGGGTCGTTGGTGAGGGAGAGGATGAGCTGGGTGTCGTCGGCGTAGGAGATGATGTTGAGGTTGTGTTGGCGTGCGATGGCTGCGAAGGGGCTCATGTAGACTTTGAAGAGGGTTGGACTGAGTGAAGATCCTTGTGGTACGCCGCAGATGACTTCGGTGGCCTCGGATCTGAACGGAGGGAGGCGGACTCTCTGGGTTCTTCCGGTGAGGAACGAGATGATCCACTCCAGCGCTTTCTCTCGGATTCCGATCTTGCTGAGGCGCTTCACTAGGGTGCGGTGGAAGACAGTGTCGAACACCGCAGAGAGGTCCAGGAGGATGAGGTCCACTGTTTCCCCGTTGTCGATCAGGGTTCTGATGTCGGTGGCTGCGATTAGGGCGGTCTCGGTGCTGTGGTTGGCCCGAAATCCGGACTGCGAGGGGTCGAGGGATCCGTTCGTCTCGAGGAAGGCGGCAAGCTGTTTGTTGACGATCTTCTCGATGACTTTGGCCGGAAAAGGGCAGAGCGAGATGGGACGGTAGTTCTTGAGGTCGGTGGGGTCCGCCGTTGGTTTCTTCAGGAGGGTGGTCAGCTCGGCGTGCTTCCAGCTCTCCGGGAAGGTGGCGGTGTGGAAGGAGGAGTTGATGGTGTCTCGGAGATGGGGTGCGATGATGGCGTCGGCTTTGTTTAAGAAGTGGTGTGGACACGGGTCGGTTGGTGATCCGGAGTGGATGGATTTCATCGTGCGGGTGGTGTCTTCGGTGTTGATCGGGGTCCAGTTGCAGAGGGTGGTGGTGGCGGGGGCGTTGGTTCAGTGGTAGGGTGCGTGGTCTGTGCGTCAAAGCTGTTGTGTATGTTGGCGATCTTGCGGTGGAAGAACGAGGCGAGTGAGTTGCAGAGGTCTTGCGAGGGAGTGATGTCGTTGTTTCCGGCGCTGGGGTTGGAGAACTCTTTGACGATGCTGAAGAGTTCCTTGCTGTCGTGGGCGTTGTTGTCCAGGCGTTCCTTGAGTGCCGTCTTCTTGGTGGCGCGGATCAGCTGATGGTGTTTGCGGGTGGCGTGCTTGAGGGCGGTTCTGTTGTCTGTGGTCTGGTCGAGCCGCCAGGCTTTCTCGAGGGTGCAGCAGTTCTTCTTGGATTCCTTGAGTTCTTCGGTGAACCAGGGGGTTTTCTTGCCGCCGGGTCTGCTTTGAGGGTTCTTAAGTGGTGCGAGGTCATCGGCGCAGGCGGTCAGCCACTTGGTGAGGTTGCTGGCTGCTTCGTTGGGGTCTGTTGTGCTGGTGGGAGTGTTCTGGCTGAGGGAGGCAGTGAGCTGCTCGGCGGTGATCTTGCTCCAGCTCCGGCGGGGGACCTGTTGCGGGTGGTGGTGAGTCGTAGTTCTTCTGAAGCTGAAGTGGACGCAGCTGTGGTCGGTCCAGTGGAGTCCGGTGGCGTGGCTGAAGGAGATGTGCTTGCTGGATGAGACGACGGGGTCAAGCGTGTGGCCGGCATAGTGGGTGGGGGTGTTCACCAGTTGCTTGAGTCCGAGGTTGGCGAGGTTGTCCAGCAGAGCGGTGGTGTTTCTGTCGTTGTTCTCCAGGTGGAAGTTGAGGTCCCCTAGGAGGATGTAGTCGGCAGAGGGAAGGGCGTGCGGGCTGATGAAGTCTGCGATGTTTTTGCTGAATTGTGTGCGTGGTCCCGGTGGTCTGTAGATGAGGGTGCCTCAGAGGGTGGTCTTGGGGTCCGTGTGTATCTGGAAGTGCAGGTGCTCGGCGGCGGTGTAGGTTTCGTCGGAGTTAGTCGAGATGCGGATGGTGTTCTTGTGTACGATGGCAATGCCTCCTCCCGTCTGATCGACGCAATCCTTCCGGGTGATCTTGTATCCGTCCGGGATGGCTATGGCGATGTCTGGCGTTGAGGTGTTCATCCAGGTTTCGGTGAGGAAGGCGACATCCGGTGCTGTTGCGTCGAGCTGGTCCCAGAGTTCCACGGCCTGCCTGTGGACGGAACGGGTGTTGAGCAGGATGCACTTCAGGTGGTTGCTGCTGGTGCTGCATTTGGTGGGGGCGGTGCAGGTCCGGTAGCAGGTGAATCGGCAGGCTTGGCAGGTGAAGGGTCCGTGAGTGCGTCTCGGGGTGGCTCGGTAGCAGGCAGGGTTCCGTCCGGCGTTGAGCGTGGGGGCGTCGTAGGTCTGTCGTGTAGTCTTTCCTCGGTGGTGGGGACCAGGGGTCCTGGCGCTGGGCGCGGTCCAGGCGCAGACGGGCTTGCCTTTGGCGCACATTCGGCGCGCCCGCTGCGCGAGCGTGGGGGCGTCATAAGAAGGGAGCCGGGAGGGAGGGTCCGCTGGGTGGCGGGGGGGGCGCCCAATCGGCTGGCGGGGGGCGAGGCCGCAGGTAGGCAGCGGCGGGAAAGGCGAGTGCGGGCGGCTCAGCGGCGGCTGGGTCGCCTGCAGCGGCAGGCAGGCAGTAGCAGGCAGGCAGTATCAGGAGGAGCGTGGGGGCGACCCGGCCAGACAAGGCACAGTGGTCGCTCCTGAAGCAGGAAAGGTGTCCCCTTAAGAAGGGAGCCGGGAGGAAGGGTCCGCTGGGTGGCGGGAGTGGGGGGGGGGGCAATCGGCTGGCGGGGTCGGGGCCGCAGGTAGGCAGCGGCGGGAAAGGCGAGTGCGGGCGGCTCAGCGGCGGCTGGGTCGCCTGCAGCGGCAGGCAGGCAGGCAGTAACAGGCAGGCAGTATCAGGAGGAGCGTGGGGGCGACCCGGCCAGGCAAGGCACAGTGGTCGCTCCTGAAGCAGGAAAGGTGTCCCCTTAAGAAGGGAGCCGGGGGGGAGGGAGGGAGGGTCCGCTGGGTGGCGGGAGCGGGGGGCCAATCGGGGGGCGGGGCCGCAGGTAGGCAGCGGCGGGAAAGGCGAGTGCGGGCGGCTCAGCGGCTGCTGGGTCGCCTACAGCGGCAGGCAGGCAGTATCAGGAGGAGCGTGGGGGCGACCCGGCCAGACAAGGCACAGTGGTCGCTCCTGAAGCAGGAAAGGTGTCCCTTAAGAAGGGAGCCGGGAAGGAGGGTCCGCTGGGTGTCGGGAGCGGGGGGGCCAATCGGCTGGCAGGGGGCGGGGCCGCAGGTAGGCAGCAGCGGGAAAGTAGAGTGCGGGCGGCTCGGCGGCGGCTGGGTCGCCTGCAGCGGCAGGCAGGCAGTATCAGGAGGAGCGTGGGGGCGACCCGGCCAAACAAGGCACAGTCGTCGCTCCTGAAGCAGGAAAGGTGTCCCCTTAAGAAGGGAGCCGGGAGGGAGGGTCCGCTGGGTGGTGGGAGCGGGGGGGCCCAATCGGCTGGCGGGGGCGGGGCCGCAGGTAGGCAGCGGCGGGAAAGGCGAGTGCGGGCGGCTCAGCGGCGGCTGAGTCGCCTGCAGCGGCAGGCAGTGGCAGGCAGGCAGTATCAGGAGGAGCGTGGGGGCCACCCGGCCAGACAAGGCACAGTCCCATACATTCATAGGCCTACTGAAGACTATCTCCTAAGGAGAAAGTCCAATCTTTCTGTGTGGGATAGAACAAACAGATAGCAAAGCAAGTGGTAGAGCACCTGGCCATTTAAGGCCCGTTGTTGTTTGGATTTTCACCAACTTGTTTTTCAGGATGTCATTAGATCTTGCTACCAAACCCACTGCCTGGGGATAATTAGCAGCATAAAATTTCTGCTTCACCCCTAAACCCTTCATCAGGTATTCAATTATCTGGCCAATGAAGTGGGGGCCATTGTCGCTCCACAGGACCCTACAAATCCCAAAACGGGGGGAAAACTCTTTTAATAGAACTTTAGCTGTTGTCAAGGCTGGTATCTTTGGTGGGATAGGCTTCCGCCCATTTACTGAAGGAACAGACCACAACTAGTACGTATTTTAAATTGTTGCAGCGTTCTAGTTGAATATAATCCATTTGGAGTGCTTCAAAGGGAACCAGAGGTGGAGAAAATGCACCAGTAGGAGTTGATGCTCCCTTCCCAGGATTATGCTGTAAGCAGATGACACAATTTTTAACAAAATGCTCCGCCGTTTTCCAGATGAGCGGACTATCCCAGACTGAATTTAATTGGGGAAATTATGTTTTTTTCACTAACATGAGCAGGTCCATGAGCCATAGTTACAAAAGGCAATACATAGGCATAGGGCAACTTCCATTTTAACATATCTTTTGATCTCCAACATCCATCATCTAACTCTCCTTCCGTTTGCCATTCTGTCCTTTCTTGTTCAGTGGCTGATTGCTGTATGTCCTTAATCTCTGTGTACATGTTTTCACATCTTTCTGCTTGGGATCGTAGTACATACATCGTACTTGCGAGTGCACTTGCGGTTTCTCGTGCAACTTCATCAGCGGAAGCATTTCCTTGTCCCACCCTGTCTGTAACATTCTTGTGGGCACTAAATTTGATAATGGCTCTACTCTTTGGCAATATCAAGGCGGTAAGAAGACTATTCACCTATTCACCATGTTGTATTTTAGAGCCATGGGAGGTTAGGAATCCCCGTTCCTTCCATAGCTTACCAAAATTGTGTGCCACGCCAAATGCATACTGACTATCTGTATAAATATTCACTCTTAATCCTTCACCAAGCTCAGAAGCCCGCAAAAGCGCAACAAGTTCAGCAGCTTGGGCTGATTTTTGTGGGATACGGGCTGTCTCTACCACAGTCTGTAAGGTGGTAATTGTATAGGATGCAGAGGTGGTGCCATTAGGTAATCTTAAAGAAGAGCCATCCACCCATAGTTCTCCCTCAGGGTCTAACAAAGTGTATCTTTTAGGTCTATTCTTCCCTTAGTCTGTTCTTCTGTTAGGAAAATGCAATCCTGCAAATCATGCGCCTGTTCAGCTAGCAAAGGTAGCAATGTAGCTGGGTTTAATGTTAAACATCTCTTGAGTGTGATGTGAGGTGCCAAAAGTGTAAGTTCATATCCTGTAAGCCTAGCGCTAGTTAAGTGCTGGGTTTTTGTCTGATTCAGGAGTGCATCTACTGAATGGGGTACCACAACCATTAGCTTGCTGCTCAACACTATCCCCTCAGATTGGCCTATAGAAATCGCTGTGGCAGCAATGGCTCCGAGGCAACCTGGAAGTCCTCTGGCCACTGGATCTAAGACAGCTGAAAAATAAGCACAGGGACGATGCTTATGACCATATGGTTGTGTTAAAACTGATAATGCTCGTCCTTCTCTCTCATGTACATATAGTATGAAAGGTTTTGCATAATCTGGAGTGCCTAACACTGGAGCAGAACAAAGGGATGCACGGAGCTGCTGATATGCTTCCTGACATTCAGATGTCCATGGTAGAGGTGAGGGAGTGTCTTTGGTAACCAGGGACAAGAGGTTTGATAATAGAAGTTCGGGATCCACTGTCTACAGTAGGAAGTAATACCAATAAGGGCCCGGACTACTTTTTGCGTACTTAGAATAGGAATTTTTAGGATAGTTTAAATCCTGTCCTTAGTCAGAGTGCGGCCTTCCTTAGACAAGAGGTGACCCAGGTAAGTAACCTCAGATTGGCAATATTGTAGCTTATTCTTAGAGACCTTATGTCCCTTGACATCAAGATGATGCAATAGAGAGTGGCTTCTTTACAATGTGCTCAACTGTGTCCGCAGCCAGCAAAATGTCATCAACGTATTGCACAAGTGTAACTCCTGGTGGCAAAAGAAGTTCATCGAACTGTCGTTTCTAAGTGCTTGACTGTAAATGCTAGGGCTTTCTGTAGAGCCTTTTGGAGCCCTACAGAATCTAAATGAGCGTCCTCGTAATGAAAATCCAAAAAGATATTTACTGTCTTTATGTATAGGAATAGAGAAAAAGGCGTTCTTTAGGTCAATAACTGAGAATACAGTTGCTGTAGGTGGAATTAATGTCAACAAAGTCGTAATATGAGACAACAAGATATTGAGGGATCACTATTGTATTAACTTCCCTCAAATCAATCACAAATCTGTAAACCTTATCTCCTGTTCCATCGCCCCGTTTTAGAATGGGAAGGGTGGGGCTATTGCATACATTGGAGGAAACTTCCTCAACAACTCCTGTATGCATCATGTCCTCAGTGATAGACATCAATGCATCTTCCTTCACCTTCTTTTGATATTTTATATTGCGGGACCCTTGGTAAGGAAGCATCCTCCCAAACCTGTATATGTACTGGGGAAATATCCATTCTTCCCACAGCTGTGTCAGTAGTAGCCCAAACACATTAAGGGACAGAATCAAGATCCGGACATGAAGAAAAATTATATTGTTTAGGTAATGTCTTTTCCCCAAAAATGACACGTACTCCAGATGGGGAACAATGTATAGTCGCATGGAAATATTTCAAAAGATCAAGTCCCATTAGATTATCTGGAGCATGTGGGGGAAGTAACAAGGGGGCTGTAGTGATGAAATTCTCAACCTGCAAGGGTAGTTTTTGGGACACAGGGCTAGGAGTTGGTGTTCCATCAAACCCTATCGATGTGATCACTTGGCCAGACGAGGGTGTCCCAGGGACCAGTTTCTGAGATATTGCACTGCACGTTGCCCCTGTATCCACAAAAAATTTCTGTTCCTGCCCAAGTATGGTTGCTTTTTCATAGGGCCCTGACTGATCTACAGGTATCTCAACTGGTCCTCCTTGTCCTATGCTGTCCTAGGCAAAATGTGTTCCCACAGTTACCTCTGATTCCCAGTCCTCCATAGAATAATGATTATTTCGCTGATCAAAATAATTTCCTGACCTATTCCTCTCTGGATCTTGAACCTTCTGTCTGTTGTCGGGGAGCTGAAGTCCCTTGATTATTATTCATCTGTCCCCTTCCTCTTCCACCTGCAGCTAAAACAGGGCATTCAGAACGCCAATGTCCTTTCTCTTTGCAGTAAGCACATTGATCTAGCCCTAGTGGAGTTTTTCTACGCGGTGGAGCCTACTAGAGGCGTTTGTCCATAATTCTGACCATAAATTTGGCCATGGCCTCGACCTTGAGGTCCATAGGCCTGAACCATGATTACCTTAATTTTCAATTCTTTTCTTTTTCCTTCTTTTCTTTCTTGCTCAATGGTAACCTGATTCTGGTAATACTGAGCCATATCTAATATAGCTTTTGAAGTCACTGAAGCTCATGTGCTTTCAGAGTTCTTTAAGCGAACTGATGTATCAAGAAGCAAATTTCCCACAAATCTGTGTACAAATAAATGTGCACCTGTGAGTGTAAATGTATCTTGTCCACTAAAATCATGGAACACTTCCTCAAAGCGAGTAAAGAAATCAGGGACGGCCTCTCCCTGTTTTCGTTTACAAGCAGTAAGGAGAGCCCGATCTATTTTCCTGGCTGGGACCTTCGTTTTTAGGTCTCGGCTAAGCGCGGGAAGCGCGTACTCGCCGAGAACCTATTGTTGCCGTGTCTGCTTTCCAGGAGACAATCCTGGCCGCAGGCGGCGATTTGAAACTGCCACGCGAACGCGCGCTGTGGGCAGTCGCTGTCTCCTGGACGCACACACCTACAGAGACACACAACCCCCCCCCCGCACACATACACACACGCGCACACACACGAGTGCACTCAGCCCCCCCCACCGTCGCACACATGCATACACACAAGCACACACACACACAAGTGCACCGAGACCCCCCCCCCAGCTTACCAGGCCAATTTTGGGGGGCTCCGCTCTCCGCACGCGGCAGGCACCGGGCATGTGCAAGACTTGCGCAACCTTCTTCTGGCGGCCGCGGGGCTCTCCACCGCTCACAGGAGCCCCGGGCCGCAAGACGCTTTCACTCCGCCTGCCTCCTCTTCCGGTCCGGACGCGGCTCCGCCCCTGTCACAGGCGACTTTGCCTGACTTCCGGTGAGGCTGCGCAGAAAATAATGCTGGGCTCGTGAGTGAGTAACAGTGACATTTCTTTTTTCTGTTGACATTAGTAGCTCTGGTTACATCTCGGACACAGGGTGTCTAGAACACGACAGATGGGGCTAAGGCGCTGCTCTGTCACGTGCATCACTGACTGAATGAAGCTTAAAATACTTTCCAATAAATTGAAAATAAATCAGCGACTTCTAGGACGGAATCTGTGTAACAAGCTGGGAAAAACAAATCACTTTTATTGTTTCTTTTAAACTGGTATTTTTATTACAAACACATGGCACGAAACCAGGGGTGAGGAGAGAAACTTCGAAAGTTGAGCTAATAACATGTCCTGGAGGTGGCTCCGGCCAAATTGCTTTGTTCTTCTTGTCAAAAAAATGACAGATGGGGAGCAGTCCGTTTTAAACCATTTATTACCCTTAAATAGTCGGATTTTGGATCACCCTTTAATAGCGAGCAGGCGGCTGAGACCGCTTTAGTGTTGCTGAAGTGGGGGAAATATCAGGCCGGCTAATGATTTAACCACAGAAACTTCGCTGCGCTGAGGTCGGAAGTGCAGCAACGTAAAAGTTACGAGTATAAATGTTGGCCGTGCTAACGGAGGTTCGCTGGACGTGCCTGTATGACGCATCAGGGGTTCACGCAAGGCTGTCTCGAGCGCACACCCGCGGCAAGAATATGAAAGGCCTAATGAAGGTACCTGAGGAATAGTATGGCGTCTGCACTTCAGTTCTGGCATTTCAAGGCAGCTGCTTGCAGTCATGGTCGGCCTTTAGCACGTGCAGCCGGAGGGCACAAATATCATTGCAAGGTTACTTCACAGATTAGTAAAAAAGAATCTTTGAGGCAAACCAAGTCGTCTGACATTTCACTCCCTCCGGTTTCTCACCCCCCCCGCCCCTCGTTTAATCATTGCTTAATATGCGTTTGTTTACCCAGTGTTGTGGTGTAGAATGGCACTACTCAATACTTTCGGAAGTGTTGTATGGATAAAATGTATGTTTATTCTGCTGAAATGAGTGTGACTCGTTCCCCTCCATGACCGGCCGAGAAGGCCCCCCAAAGTCCCTGAGAGGGCTCCCAGCAAGGCTGTGCAGCTGCTAACGCACTACTTCATGGCCAACATCCTGTGCTGGTCCAAAAATGTTTTTGTGTCCTTGTGTAACTTGTAACTGGTGCTCATGTAAAGCGCTCCAATACTTTTGGGTCGAGTTTGCGCTACATAAATCTGCAAAAACAAATAAACATCACCTGATACGCGCCCGAATCTCTTGTGGGTAAACCCGAGAGACCACTGCTCTCCGGGGTAAATGTCCTTCGCATTCAGCAGGAGAGAGAGTGGCTGCTGCTTGAACTCGTTGCAGTGCTTACCTTAAATACCCTAAGTAGCAAGGGTTTACCCAGACCTAGGTTCTGTGTTCACAATGCCGCGGGACGGCTTGAACCAAGCTACAACCAACTAACGAGCCACGAACCGGGCGAAAGCGGTCTTTGGTTGTTAGTGTTCCGGTTCAGAAAGGACCTGGCCTGGCAGTTTGGGCTGAACTGTTCTCAGTGGAGCAAGGTCAAGGCTATTTTTGCATATGGCAGGGTCTGAACTGATGTGGTGTGGCCGGCAAAAGAACAATGTGTTGGTATGATACCCCTAGCGATTGCCAGTGGTTAGACTTACTTTTGTGTGCGTGGTGTCCTTAACTTGCCAGCTGCTGAAATCATACCTAGTTTTGCGACATACGAAAGATGTAAGGATGAGTCTGCCTAATGGGGTTTGCATCTATTCCTGTGTGTGTAACACCATTTCATTTTCACCTCCTTGTAATTGCTGCTTAGAAGGACCAGACGTCCCGGTTTTCCCCGGACAGTCCCTGTTTTTAGTGTCCCCACACTTTTCTCCAAATTGAATGAATGTCCTGGTTTTTGGATAGTGGCCTGGTTGAGCACGGAAATGTCCTGGGTTTTGTTTGAGTAGTGGGAAGGGAAATCCTTTAAAGACACATTTTCTCTCTGAAGTTCTCTTCTATTTCTACAAGCAGCAAGAGTGTCATTGTGCCAGCCATTAGAACAGTGTTTCCAACCCGCCAGCACAACCCTGCTCTGTTCACTGAAGTCTGAGGTCACCGCCTGCACCAAGATCCATCCAGCCACCAGTGTGACACTGTTCTGCCCTTTAAAGCGAGCATGTGAACTACAGCAGAATTAAGCAGCAGCCAGAAGCACAAGCATTTTTAGGTTTCGCCTATTATCATTCGCTTGCGAATGTAATAGGCGAAAATTCAAGGGCTTGATCCGACTCGTGAAACCACTGGCGTTTCTTCACAGTGCATGTGACCACGTGACCACACAAGCACGCGCATTTCCCTCCCCACATCAAAGGCATCAGCTTTCCTCCCACAGGCTTCTCCAGCGTGCGCTCGGCCGGCCTCTGCAAAGTTCTCCTCCCCTAATTAATCACATCACTTTTTCACGGCCGCAGGCCATGACTCGACAGTCCTGCCGTGCTTTAACTCCCTCCCCCTCCCTCACCAAAGAGCACGTATTGTAAATAGTGTGTTCTTTGTCTAAAGCTATGGGTGTCGCACCACCTTCAAACCTCACAAACTCCATCACTAAAAGCCCACTGTGATTACCAGTCCCTGGAAATGTAGGGAATTCCTAAAGCATAGTTGGTTGGATATGTGTGTGTGCACGCCTCGGCACCTTCCAGCAGCTATAGTAATTCATTGTCTAACTATTGCATCTCCGTGTTCTTTTCATGGACTCTCGATTTTATTTCTTGCTCCTGTACATTCCTTTACTCTACTTTTCGTCTGCTGAGTGAACTCTTGCATTTCCTTGCCCTCTGAGGTTGGCGTAGTTTGGGTAAAGGCTGCTCCAAGCCCTCTCTCCGCGGGCTGAGAGGTAATTGTTGGCATTCAGTTTTCACTGAGCTCGGCTCTCTGGTTCACAAGCTTTCAGGGTCAAGCTTTCAGGGTCAGATAACGATGTTAACGGAAGCCGGGGTGATTTGTTTCCAGCGTGAGAGCAAATGTGCAACGATTTTACATTTCGTTGCTTGAAACATCGCGCCTCGCATCCAATTACAAGATAACACGGATGTTTTAATCTGATACAGTAACTGTCTTGCCTGTCAGGCAGATCATAAAGCGTTTTTTTTTTGTTGCAAAGTAATCATGACAATTTAAACAGCTATGCTGTGAAAAGGCTGACTAGCTAGTAAGCGGATGTAGGTCTTAACACACAAACTAAAATGCCTACCACTAATAATACTATTATTGCTGCTTGACTACAGTGATGCACCGAAATGTTTATAAAAATAAAACGAACCCACATTTAATGAACCAGTGCATAACGCTTACCCGGTCTACCTTGGGCTGAAGCCTAACCCTATCCCTGAGACAAATGTGCATTAACCTTAAGACCATCAGTAACCTTAAGGCCTAAGCCTAATATCAGCAATGGCTGTAAAAATAAATCTAGTTGTGCTTTACTCCTTCCAATCAAGGTGCGGACAAAATGTCACCAGTGAGTCTTAACAAAGGATTTGTGCAAACTAAAAACGGCAATGGATTAATTGAATGTTGTGCACGATCTTCAGTGGATGAAGGCGAAAGGAGAGCCGCACGTCTACTGTGTGTATGCTAGGTGAAGGAACATGGAACGCACGTGCACCCCAACTTCATGATCAATGAGTGATGGCAGCAGAACACATGAACAGCTCTCTCTGAAAGACTAAATGAAGTCTTGAATCAAAATAATGCTATTCGTACACTTTGACCTGAACTATCACTGTCGATATACAGTCATGAGGTCAGATTGGCCCTCAAAGGGTGCTGGAAAGCGAGCAGTTGGGAGGCAGACGCCATCTAATCGTACAAGATATGAATCCAATGTATCCATACTTTTGTTGGTAAAGTAAAATATTTGACCACGCATTTGGGGTAGTTCAATCTCTCCTTTCACCTAGCACCTTCTCCTCACACCCAAAGACCCTTGAAAAGCAGTTTTGTTTTTCACCAGCCAAACTGATATTTTTGCCCCAGAAAGTAAAAAATGCATAAAAAATCTTTGCCTTTGCTTTATACCCTGCTATTGTAATATTTAAATCCTATATGTTTACGACTCTTGTAAAAAATATTTCACAGAAAGCTTAAAGGTGACACCTTTTGTAGCTGCGGTTACAACCCCAGAGTCTGTGTTTGTGATTGACGCTTCAATTTGCATGCGGCGTGCCGATATCTTAGAGTTGTTGTCGGATGGTAACATTTCTCGACCTTCTCTGTTTGGCAGTTATTTATTTCCTCCATCCCATAAACCGGCAAATAAATGGGAGAAAATATAGTGTTACTCTAAGACCACTGATCATGATGAATTATTTTTCAGGGCCATGTTATAATTTTAAATTACGATAACACTGGCTGAACTTTGTCTCTGAAAGCACCATTTTTTGCAAGCTTTGTTGGTTGGGAAACTGTCCTCCTCCGGTAAGAGTGGCTTAAAGATACGAACTTGACACATGAGAATGGTACAGCGTTGTTTTAGTCAACTTTGGAGATGGCCTGGTAGATCAGGCACAGCAGTGGTTTAACACACCTTTAAAATATATGATTTTATCCCTAGGAATTTAGACTGCGTAGCTTTCTGAGCTGCGTTGCCCCTGCTATCAGTGAGTCACTCTCACATGCAGGCCAGGACGGCGAAAGAGCTAAACAAGCACTGGCGTTGCCAATAGGTTTCGCATTTAGAAAGTTGGAGCTATTGGTTTTGTAAATGACATTTTATATTTATATATCGTTATTGGCATTGGCATAGCCCTATATTTATATATTGTTATTGACAATGCCAATAACGATATATAAATATAAAATGTCATTTACAAAACCAATAGCTCCAACTTTCTAAATGCGAAACCTATTGGCAACGCCAGTGCTTGTTTTTACCTGTCGCCTGCCCAAGATCAGGAAGCAGGCACACCGAACTGGCACCTCCTCACCACTTGTCAGCCAATAGCAACCCCCATGACCAGCATACACAGAGAACTACACTGCTATGGCACAGAACTACCAAATGCCTGCCTTCCTGCCCCTACACTGTTGCCCCGCGGTGCAGCCACAGGACAGTGGCTACATTGCCTGAGTCTGCCCCGCAACACGTTGTTCCTGCCATGGTGGTTTCCCAAAGCTGTGTGCAGATAATAAGTACAGGGACCCAAAGATGTGTGGCATCGCAGAATAAGAACGGACGTGGTACAGGTAGGCTTTTTTAAATTTATTTATTAGTTTTCACTTTTATATAGCGCAAACTTTACCCGCAGGTATCAGAGCGCTTTAAATCAGCATGCTTATCTTAAGTGTGATTTATAGAGCGCACTGACACCGTAGGCTTCCTGGCGCTTTGAGACAGAGTGAGTGAGGAAGAAGCGTGAGTGGTGGGTTTTTAGCCAAGGGGAGGGAAGAGATGGGTTTTTCAGCAATTTTCTGAAGTTCAGAAGGGAAGGGGAGGATTTGATAGAGAGAGGGAGGAGATTCCAAAGCCCGGGAGCTAGAAGGGAAAAACGTCGACCGCCGAATTTCTTGGTTTTGATTTTGGGAGTAACTAGCAGATGACGGTGGGCTGATCGGAGGTTTCGCGTTGGACGGTGAGGACAGATAAGAGATTTCAGAAACGCGGGGCCGGAGCAGTGGAGCGCCTTAAATGTGAGACAGGCCACCTTGAAAGCTGCCCTTTGATCTATTGGGAGCCAGTGCAGACTGTGAAGTAGAGGTTTGGCCGATTGCCATCTGGGGATTTTGTGAATTAGGCGAGCCGCTTGGTTCTGGACAACTTGCAAGCGGTGTAACAGGGATTGTGGAAGACCGTAGTAGATGGAGTTAGAAAAGTCCAGGCGGGAGAGCACAAGTGAGATGACAACCTGGGTAAGTGCGGCGGGAGGAAGTGAGTGACGAACTTTGCGGATCTTCCGGAGCTGGTACATACAAGATGAGATTACCGCACCCACTTGGGCTCTGAGCGAGAGGTCAGCGTCGATAATCACTCCCAGACTCTTTACTGATTTTGACGGGACTGGGGGGGAGCCTAGCTCCGAAGGCCAGAACTGCGGGCCCCAGTGAGCTTGACTAAGTCCAGGGAGAAGGAGCTCAGTTTTCCCGGGGTTTAGCTTCAATTGGTTCTGGTTCATCCAAAGTTGGATGTGGATCATGACTGCGTGGAATGTATTAATGGCATCAGGTGAATTAAGCGGGAGGATAATCTGTAAGTCGTCAGCGTAGTTGTAGACAATGTTCCATTTATGAAGAGAGTGGATCAGAGGCCGGAGGTATAGATTGAACAGGAGTGGTGAGAGGGAGGAGCCCTGAGGGACTCCGCAGGACGTTGGAGTTTTTGTTGCAGTGTAGGGTCCCAGACCGCCTGTGTTCTTCCAGTCAGGAAGGACTCTACCCACTCGAGAGCGGTACCCTGGATGCCTGCCTGCTCGACACGGTGGAGAAGGATGTTATGGTCCACCGTGTCGAACAGGGCCGACAAATCCAGGAGTACAAGGGCTTGGGGGGAGCCCGTGTCCGCATTGCTCCTGAGTGTGTCCAGAACTGCCAGAATGACTGCCTCAGTAGAGTGGGCCAGTCTGAAGCCGGCTTGGTTAGGCTCAAGGTGACCGGAGGATTCGATGAAGTTTGACAGACATCGGGTGACATGAGCCTCCATTAATTTTGAGAAGTACGGGAGGAGGGAAATTGGGCGATAGTTCGAAGGCTCCGCGCCGTTTTTTTTTGAGGGGCACTAAGATGGCCTCCTTGAAAGAGCTAGGGACAATGCAATTGCTGAGTGACCCGTTCAGTAGGGGTAGAATATAGTCAGGTAGGTTGAGGCAGATGCTCTGTAGAACAAATGGTGGGCAACAGTCATTAGGGGAGCCTGATTTTACGCGAGTGGCGAGTTCCGCTAAGGAGATGGGGTTTAGGGCGGGGAAGGTAGTGAAGGTCGAGGGATTGTTAGAGGAAGTGTCCGACGGGGATGGCTGGGGAGGGGGAGGGATAGAGTTTTTAATTTTTGTAATCTTTTCCACAAAAAAGGAGTTAAGAGTTTCGCATGCCTCTTGAGTCGGGGTCTGGGCTGGGAGGGTTCTGTCATCTGTGGTGAGTTCATTCATGACTCTGAACACCTCCTTAGATTTGTCGACCGCCAACGAGATCCTGTTGGAAAAATTTTCCTTTTTGGCTAGGCTAATGGCAGCTTTGTATTCTTTACGCGCGGCCAAATAAGACTGTCTGGCTAAGTTGGAATAGTCGCGTCTCCAGGTGCGTTCTAGCTGGCGCGTTTTTAATTTATGATGCTTGAGGTCATCAGAGAACCACCTGTGGGAGTAATAATGCCTAGTACGGGGGAATTTAATCAGGGGGGCAAAGAGGTCGCTGGCCGACCTCCGCCAGGATCCGATGTTGTGTTCTATTCCGTCGATATTATTAGAGGGGTTAAGGACTGGACGGGTGTCGGCCAGGGTTGTGAGAAAGCCCTGGGAGTCATATGTACTCCATTCCCGTGAGGTGCCACCGGCCATCAGAGGAGCAGGAATCTGGCCGGCGACAGTGATGGTAGTGTCAACTAGGTGGTGGTCAGACCAGACACAGGGAGATATGTCTGGCAGGGACAAGGCCGGATTGCAGGTCCAGATCTGGTCCAGGATGTTGCCCTTGTGGGTGGGTTGGGTGACCTGTTGGGTGAGATTCAGACTGTTAAGAGTCTCAAAGAGCTCTGTGGCATGAGGGCCAGCGTTGGTGTCATTGAACCAATAGTTTAGGTCGCCGAAGATGGCGACGTTGGAGTGCTGCGTTAGCAGATTAGACAGCTGTTCGCTCATGATGGTGGGGAAGGATGGCATGGGATATGGGGGTCGGTATAAGAGGAGGAAGGTAAGGGCACCAGTATCAGTTTCCACGCTGAAAAGTAAATTATCCACCTCGGGGAGGGAATTGGAGGAAATAGCGTTCAGGCGTTTAGATATGATGGCTGCTACCCCACCCCCGGGCCGGTCACCAGGGCGATCGGCGTGGAGGATATAATAATCAGGGGGTAGGGCAGCCAAGATATCTCGGAGGGACTCTGATGTTAACCAAGTTTCTGTAAGCAGGAGTATGTCAGGGTTGTTATTGGACAACAGGATGAAAATGTCCTCCGAGTGTTTCACTAAAGAGCGAGTGTTCAGGTATGACACCCTGATGGACGTAGCGTTCCTGATCGCAGTGGCTGAGGGAACGCGTCCGCGCAGATGGTGTTGGGCAGGGCGCGTGAGGCCGGCTGTGTGTATACAGCGGTTGGCTGTGGGTGACAGCAGAGGGGCAAGGTGCTGTAATTCTCTGAGGGAAAGAGACGAGTAGGAGATGAGATGGTCAGCGTGGCGTGCCCTAGGGCCCGGCCTGGCGCGGACGGGAAAATGCACATAATTTGTAGGCGAGGAGAGGGCGACGTCGGGGGGCGTGGCCTCAGAAAGGGGCGTGGCCTCCGTCCTCGCCGAGATGGCGGCAGGGAGCGATTGTTTGTTGTGGGGGCCGTGGCAGCGCTAAGTCCACTGCGCGGGACCAACAGGAATGACTGAGAGTCAAGTGCACACAAAGTGAGGTGACAATTTGTACAATGAGAAAGTTTTAACAAGCTTATAACAAGCAAGACTAGCACTCTATATTACTGCCAACTTTGCTTAGCATAAGCAACAGCTAACCATTCACAAACAATGTTCATATACCAAGTGCAAATTAAAAAAAATAAAATAATGCACAGCATTGTCATTTACAATGCCAGTAACTCAAACTTTAATGCTGCGAGACCTATTGCATTGTAAATGCTTGTTATACAAGTAAGTATGTTACCAGGGAGATCCAGTATAAGCTGACTAGGTTTCTGACCAGGTTTCCTATCCCTTCTCAGCTGCTATAATGGCAGTACAATCTCCTCCCAAATCAACAGCATGATCCTGTTTCCGAGTAAGTCCCACATATCTAGTGGTAGGATCATGCCAAAAAACATATCAATAACCGCTAAAGTCATAATACAAGAATCAATAGCTGCCTGTACATCATAAAATCCTCTAGGAATTTTCCGTATGTCTGGTAAAGATGCTTTTAAAGTGCGTACATCCGTCTTTTTCCAGGGCATATATATCCAATTATAAAAAAAATGGGCTCTAGCATTAGCACTATTTGGGTCATCATAGTCTGCATTCCCTCTTCCAGGAATGAACTGTGGCGCAGCTTCTGAAGTAGGGGATCTCTGTGTATAGTCATAATCTAGTGAATAGTCCCGCCCATGTGCGTGGACCCCGGAACAATCAAAAATAATCTCTTAAGTATCTGTGCAGTTCTGCACGTTTTTGACAACTTAAGAGAGAATTTAAAGACAGATAATGCAGTCTATATCCACAGGCCACACTGTCCAGTTCCCTAAACTAGAAATTCCACCAAAAATCCACAAACAGCACAGCCTGTCCAGATTTCTCCAGAGAAACACCTTGCCTTTACCAGCAAAACCCTCGGGAATGATAGAGAGGAAGCAGTGGACAGACAAGCCCCATAGGCTGCCATTATGTGGCCCAGAACGGGATACTGTGCCTTTAGGAGAACTTTCCAGAAGTCTCACAGTATCCCGTGTTTGAGTGCTTTCATTTGAAGTACTTTGGTGCTTTCTTCCCTGTGTGTGTTTCTGAGCACTCTTTTATTTGTCAAAATGCCTGCTTTGTTTGACAAATGCCAAGTCTGACCCACACGAGGTGTGCATCATCTGTGGTGGTGTGGCTCACTGGTTAGAGGCGGCAGACCCGGAAGCAGAGAACAGTCCGGGACCAGGGTTCAATTCCCGACGCGGCAGGGTCGTGGACCAGGGTCAGCGGACTCGATAATTCTCGCATCGGTGCCTACTCTAACAGGGATCACACTCGGCAACTCTGGGCATTAGCTTGCCTCATCTCCACAACGGCCCCCCACATTCGCCGGGGATGCCTGATTTCACCTTGGAGATACCCAGTAGGGACCATCTCGCAGGGATAGCCAGGACGGGTTCCCCAGCAGTGCGCTTTACAAGACCCATACATTTACATTTACATCTGCCTTCCCTCCTCTCATGTCCCAGAGGAGTGTGACACTTGCCAGGGCTTCTCCAGCAGGACCCTGAGAGATAGGATGAAGATCAGGCTCCAAGGCCTGGAAGACAGAAGACTGAAGGCACAAGGTGGATCTGAGCAGACGTCCTCTGCCCATGCTGATGCCTCTGGGGGGGCTCCCCAGGGGCAGGAAGACCAGCAAACACCCCTATTCTCCGTCGGCGTCGATAGCACCGACAACGGTGTCAAGAGGGATGACTACAGTCTGTTCCCCGTCTCCCCAGGGCTCTGGGTTGAAGCGGTGTGGACGCTCGGCGTCGAGGGAACTGAATAGACCGCGGTCGACTTCACTGGTGACGGTCTCGTCGAGTAATCGACGTCGAGAGGTGACCTGGCGTCTGCGCTCGCCGTCGAGGCGACACCGCCGTTCGCCGTCGGCGAAGAAGAGGAGGTCGGCGTCGAGGTGATCCTGGACGTCGAGAATGACGTCGAAGTCTCACAGGCGTTCGGCGTCGGCGAAGGCGGTCGCCGTCGAGGCGAAGGAGGTCGCCGTCGAGGCGAAGGCGGTCGCCGTCGAGGCGAAGGCGGTCGCCGTCGAGGCGAAGGCGGTCGCCGTCGAGGCGAAGGCGGTCGCCGTCGAGAAGGAGGCGGTCGCCGTCGAGAAGGAGGCGGTCGACGCTGAAGGACTGACGGTCGCCGTCAGGGCGACGTTCTTCGACGCCAAAGAGGCGCAGAAGGAGTTCTGGCACCAGGAGTCATTCTAGCCGGCGGCATGTACCGATAGGTGACTCCATCGCCTGGGAAGAAGGGAAAGTCACCGGGCTCGGTGTACTCTGAGGTGTATACACCTCCTAAGACGAGGTCGACTCCACCTCCTCCCTTGCCCAAGGAACCTCCGCCGCGGACTCCCACCCCGCCTCCGCTTCCACCTCCTCATCACCCTCATCCTCCTCCTCCACCTCCTCATCCTCAGCCTCTTCCTCGGCTTCCAACTGGCGGGACCGCCTGTGCTTCCTCCGAGGTCAGTTTTGCTGCTGCGATGTCCGACTCCGCCTAAGGGGACCCCTCAGCCGAGGCCCCCAGTCAGGCCACGGTCGCCTACTCCTGTGAGGGCTGTGGAGCGCCAGAAGCCAAGGAGATCGTGCTCTCGCTCCAGTCGGAGGGGGAGATCGCGGAGTCGTCACAGGTCATCAACGAGATCAAGATGACTCCAGAGGAGGCGCAGATCACGGTCCCGCTCGGACTCTTCTGGGACCAGAGACTACTCACCCTGGGACGAGGGTGCCGCCTGGAGACTACATAGTCACGTTCCAGGATGTTCTGCTGCGGGGTGCAGCTAAGTTGGGCGTTACGTTGACGGTGCACACACCTACGACGTCTGTAATTTTCGAGAGACGCTCCATAAAAAGCACCCGTCTCGACCATTGCTGCCTCTAGTACCGGGCTTGGTAGAGCCCGCCGAGGAGCTGTTTCTCACTCCCGCGGCGACGAAGGCTGCTCCCTCCAGGCTCCTTAAGGAATACCGGACCCCGGATTCTGACCCGGCTTTTCTTCGGATGGATCAGACACCGGACTCTCATAGTGAAGGCGGCTAGGAAACAACATGCCACCACCCAGTCTTCTACAGTACCTCCTGATATGGAGAACCACTGGATATACTCGGCAGGTAGAAAGGTCTGTGGGACGGCATCTACTGCAATGAAGGCGGCTAGTGCCGCGGCTTTGCTAGGGCGATACGATCGCGCCCTATGGGAGTCCCTCCTGCAATTCGCTGAGCTCCTTCCTCGAGAGAAGAAAAAGGACTTTCAAGAGATTCTGAAGGAGGGGATGCTGGTGTCGAACCAACTCATCAGCGTAGCTGCTGATGTGTCTTTTGGCGGCACATGGATACTGTCATGGTGTCAACCAGCGACGCCACGCTTGGCTTCGCCTTACATCGCTCAAGCCAGAGGCTCAGCAGCGGGTGGCCAATTTGCCTTTCTCGGGGGAAACCCTGTTTGGCAAGCATGTGGCTGACGAGATGGCCCGCATGAAGGCGGAGGCTGAGACCCTGATGGCCGTCGGGTTGGAGAAGCCCAAGGAGAAGACCTACTGCCCACCCCAGAGACTGTTTGGGGTGCAGGGCAGAGGGCGTGGGCAGACTTCGGGACCGCAGCAGCATCAACAGCAGCAGTTCTGGAGGCCCTTCCAGAAGCGCCAGAAGGGCAGAGGCGGACAGCAGTCCGCAGCAGCGAACAAAGGCCCGGCTGGGTCTCTGCCCTGAGCGGTTACGTTTCCCTACATCCGTTACCCGCTCCGGTGGGGGGAAGCGTTCAATTGTTTCTGGCAGAGTGGAGAAAAATTACTCAGGACAAGTTGGTGCTGAATATTGTTTGTAATGGATACAGTCTTCGGTTCACCAGCCCGCCTCCAGCAATTCCACCGGTCAGCTAGCAGTTTCAGCTGCGCGAGCTCCAGGCGGAGGCCGATACCCTGTTAAGGAAAAGGGCGATAGAAGACATACCTCTTTTTTTAAATTTATTTATTTATAAAGCGCGACACTCATCCCGGGGGATATCACGGCGCTATGAACCAAAGGGACTACTGAAGGCCTGTACAGGAGCGTTATGTTTTAGGGAAGAGGTGTGTTTTCAGTTTTTTTCTAAACTGGAGGTAGTTTGTGGTGTGTCTTAGGTCGTTAGGTAGGTCATTCCACCTCTTAGCTGCCAGGTAGGAAAAGGCGCGGCCCCCTGTTCTGACTTTATAGATTTGTTTAGGTTTGGCCAGAGCTGATTGACTCGACCGTAAATTCCTGTTGGGAATATAGAAATCGATCTTCCCTTGAAGAATTGTGGGGCCAGTTTTATGTAAAGCTTGTGCGCATGGCTAAGAAGTTTAAAGGCCGCCCTCTGACGCATCGGAAGCCAATGGAGTTTCTTTAGGCATTCCGATGCTGAGCCTCGTTTGCCTTTATTGCAGACCAGTTTGGCCACCTGATTTTGCAGGACCTGTAGGCGGGAGAAAAGTTGTTCATTCATCCCTTTGAATAGTGCGTTGCCATAGTCCAGGCGGCTGACCAATAGGGCCTGTGTGACCGAGCGTCTGCAATCCAGAGGTATCCAAGGAAATATCCTTGCGAGAAGTTTTAATATAGCAAAACCCTTGCCCTAGAGGAAGCGGACATGATCCTTCATGGACAAGGCGTCCATGATGATTCCCAGGTTTCGCGCATGTTGTTTTGGGGTAGGGGCCAATCCCAGTGAGGGTGGCCACCATGTGGCATCCCAAACCCGTTTGGCTCCCCCAAACAGGAGAATCTCTGATTTGCCAGCGTTTAATTTTAAACAGTGATTGTGCATCCATTGGGCCATCTCGGAGAGACAGTCATGTAGCTTTTTTTGTTGTTATCTCAGGTCCTTCGTCCATGGCCACCATCAGCTGTGTGTCATCCGCATAAGAGCAGATGCCAATGCCCCACTTCCTTCCAATGTCGGCAAGAGATGAAATATAGACATTGAAAAGAGTGGGGCTCAGTGAGGCCCCCTGAGGGACTCCACAGCCGATGGGGTTGGGTTTTGAGTGGAACTGGCCCATATGCACTGCCTGGGTGCGATTGCTTAGGAAAGATTGGATCCAGTTCAATGCTGTTGATTGTACTCCTTTACTCAGGAGTGTGTTCAGCAGGCAGTCGTGGGATACCGTGTCAAACGCTGCTGACAGGTCAAGCAGTACCAGTGCCACCGATCACCCTTGATCTGTGGAGGATCTGATACTGTCCGACACTGCCAGCAACGTTGCTTCGGTGCTATTATTAGCTCTAAAGCCGGTTTGGGAGGGATCCAGAAGATTTATTCTCTAGATACCTGGTCAGTTGTATGTTGACCAACTTCTCCAATGCTTTGGAGAGGTAGGGGAGCTGGGAGATAGGTCTATAGTTCTCTGGGTTGAGAATGTCGGATCCTGCTTTCTTCAGAAGGGGGGTCACGGAGGCGTGCTTCCAGGCCTCAGGGAAGGTAGCAGTGACTAGCGATTTATTGAAGAGTTGGGAGACAAAGGGGCAGAGCGTGGGTGCGATTTTAGAGAACACGAAGTGGGGGCAGGGGTCCGAAGGGGATCCGGATTTGATTGTATTCAATACCGCTAATACTTCTTCGGAGAGTAGTTCAAAACTGGTTAGACGAGGTGCATTGCCTGAGTCTGCTTGGTCATTGCATCTTTCTGATGTCAGAATAGACTTGCTAGGATTGTTTGGGGTGCTGAGGGTATTTTGGGGGGTGATGGTGGAATATATTTTCTTGATTTTATCAGAAAAGAAAGTGCTGATGCGCTCACAAGCTTCGGTTGAGGGGGTGAGGGTTTGTGAGGTGCTGGACGGTTTGCTAAGTTCCTTCACTATTCTGAATAATTCTTTTGCTGAATTAATGTTCTCGTGGATGCGTTGTGTGAAATAGGCCTTCTTTGCATCTTTAATGGCCGAGATGTATTGCTTGCGTTTGTTGACATAGTTAATTCTTGCTTCACTCTCTTTCGTCTGTCTCCATGAGTGTTAATTTTTTTGGCATTCTTTTTTTAAGATTTTTTAGGTGGGGGGTGTACCATTTCTCAGTTATGTTTTTTTTCTCCTCGATTCTCGCCTGGGGGCTAATTTGTCTAACGTTTGCCGTATTCCGGCATCTAATAGAGCGACGTCTTTGCAGACAGGGGAGTCGTCCAATGGTGTAACGTCCGTTTCAGGAAAGTAATTCTGGAAATTTGATTCATTAATTAGCCTCCAGGCTCTCTTGACAGTAAGAGGGGCGGTTCTAGGCTTCAAAGGTTTCCCGGGAAGTTTAAATGAAAAGGATATCATGGAGTGGTTAGACCAGGATAAGGGAAGGATTGCTCTTATATCGGTGGATTCGATATTGGTGAATAGTAGGTCTAGGGTGTGACCAGCTAAATGCGTGGGACCCACTATCCACTGTCTTAGTTGTAGAATTCCCATATCATATTCTAATTGGGAAGATCCTGGGGCATCCGTTTTTTCGTAGTGGATGTTGAAATCGCCAACAACCATGTAGTTTTTGTTTTTTAGACAGAGTGGTAGTAATTGATTAAGTAATTTGGCGCCGAAACTCGCTTGTTGCCCTGGGGGATTATATATTACTGCACCGGTATGATGGTAAGGCCCTCAAAAAGTACTTTGAAAGGTAGGGTCTGATGTTCAGTATAGACAGTGATAGGTTCAGCGAGACACGTAAGGTGGTCCCTGATTATCACAGCAACTCCACCACCTTTTTTTCCTGATCTATCTTGTGTAATGATTTTGTAGTTAGATGGAAGGGCATTTGCTAGATCTGGGGCACTGGTTTCAGATAGCCAAGTTTCAGTGATAAAAACCAGGTCTGGGGTCTTGGATATCAATAGGTCCCAGATGTCCAGGGCATGTTTGGGTAGGGATCTTGCGTTGAAACATAGACAATTCAGCGCCAGATGTTTTTTTTCGAGGATTATGTGATGGTCTATTGGGGTTTGACTCCTGCTAGACCAACGGCAGGCGAGGCAGGAGATAGGCCCATAGGATAAGCTTGGTCCAGTTTGGGTACAAGGATGTGCTTTTGTAACCATGTTAACCTTGTTAAGGGCTAATAGCTCGCTACGCGAGTAGCGAATAGGTGTAGATAGTTTGGGTGGGACCAATAGGGGGTGTAGCCCCTAGTCCCGGCCGGTCGCGGACGGGCGCAGACGGCTTGACTTAGGCACGCCTTCGGCGCGCAAACGGCGTGCCCGCTGCGCTCGCCTCTGTCTCAAAGGGGAAGAGGTCTGTACTCACGGTTCTTTCTGGTTCACAAGAAGGACAAGAACGAGTTCAGGCCCATTCTGGATTTGCGACAAGCAAACAAGTGGATTCGCAGAGAGAAATTTCACATGCTGTCGTTGCATCAGATTTATCCTCAGCTGCAACAGGGAGACTGGCTGTGTGCTATAGACCTACAGGATGCGTACTTCCATGTGCCCATTGCACACAAACACAGGAAGTTCCTGCGATTCCAAGTCGGCGCCAATCATTATCAGTACACAGTACTGCCATTCGGGCTAAAGTCTGCGCCCAGGACATTCTCGAAGTGCATGGCAGTGGTAGCTGCACACCTGAGAAAGAACAAGGCGTTTGTCTACCCGTACCTGGACGATTGGTTGATCAAGGCCCCCCTCCTTCTCGGAAGCTCAAGCGCACTTCCAGAAGACGTGCGTTCTCTTGAACAAGCTGAGGTTGCACATCAACATGTCAAAGTCTGTCCCAACTCCGGTCCAGTGCATTCAGTACTTGGGAGCCTCCATCAATACGCTGTCAGCAAGCGGGTCTCCTTCGGAGGAGAGACGATTATCACTCCTTCGGAAGACTCAGGCTCTTATGACCGCTCCATCTCCAACAGTGAGGACGGTATCTTCTCTACTGGGGTCGATGGCCTCTTGTATCTTCCTCACGCCACACGCACGGCTGCACATGAGACCATTGCAGGAGTGCTTGGAGGATCAGTGGGATCAGAGGAAGGGGTCTTGGGACGACAAGATACGACTGTCTCTACATGCTCTTCAGTCTCTGAAGTGGTGGTGTTCAGCGGAGAATCTCCTTCCACAAAGACATTCCCACACAGACTATCGTGACTGATGCGTCTCTCCACGGCTGGGGGGCGCAATCTGGAGACTTACAGATTCATGGAATGTGGTCCCAGACGGAGTCCACGTATCGCATCAATTTCCTGGAACTCAGAGCTGTTCACTTGGCAAAGAAGGCCTTTCATCCGTCCTTCCAGACCAACTCTCTGCTTGTACAGACGGACAATACGACCACGATGTATTACCTCAACAAGCAGGGGGGCTCGAGATCGCGCACTCTGTCTCAGGAGGCGCAGGCGATCTGGTGTTGGCTTCTAGCCAGAGGACTCACGATAACGGCTACCCATCTACCAGGTGTGCAGAATGTTCAGGCTGACGCACTGAGCAGACTGATTCAGGAAAAGCACGAATGGGTCATAAACGACGAAGTACTAGGAGAAGTCTTCACAAGGTGGTGGACTTCAGACGTAGATCTGTTCGCCACCGGCGAAAACAGCAAATGCCGAGACTTTGCCTCCAGGTACTACCAGCAGGGGACGCTGGGGAATGCGTTATGGATCAACTGGTCGAACAGTTTTCTGTACGCTTTTCCACCCATTCCCCTGATTCCGACGGAGCTCATCAAGCTGTCCCAGTCCAGGGTGCGGATGATCCTGATTGCCCCGGAATGGCCCAGGCAGTGGTGGTTCACGGACCTGCTTCACCGGTCTCTCCTTCCTCACATACGGCTGCCGTGCCAGCCGGACCTTCTCACGAAGTTCGGGGGGCAGATGGTGCACCCCAACCTCTCTTCTTTGAGTTTGGCGGCATGGCTCCTGAGAGAGTGCAATATGGCCATTTGAATCTACCAGAAGATTGTTTGGACATACTGAAGGAGGCTAAGCGACCTTACACTAGGACATCCTATGCTTACAAGTGGAAGAGATTTTGCATCTGGTGCAAGTCCAAGAACTATGACCCGACGACGTGTAAGGAAGATGTCATCCTTCAGTATCTTCTACATTTGACGCAGTCTGGCCTTAATGTCCATTCCATTAAGGTTCATCTCGCTGCGCTGACTGCCTACAGGACATGCCCTTCACAGCCTTCCTTCTTCCAGATCCCTGTGATCAAAGATTTTTTGGAAGGCTTGAAGAAAGTGTTCCCTCCTGTCCGGCTTCCTTCGCCTTCATGGGAATTGAACGTGGTGCTGTCCAGATTGATGAAGGAGCCTTTTGAACCTATTCATAAGGCTTTGTTGCAGCACCTGTCCTGGAAGGCAGTGTTCCTCGTGGCCATTACATCGGCCCACAGGGTGAGTGAAATTCAGGCGTTGTTGCCGAGAACCTTTTACTGTACTTCATGCTGCTAAGGATGTTATGCGTACTCACCCTAAATTTCTTCCAAAAGTTATATCTGATTTCCATGTTAACCAGACCATAATTTTACCTATGTTTTTTCAGAATCCTTCATCTCCAGCGGAAAGGTCTCTGCATTCCCTGGATGTCAGAAGGGTGTTGAAATTTTACCTGGATAAAACCAAAGATATTCGTAGGTCAGACCAATTGTTTATCAATTATGGATCAGTCAGGACTGGTCTTGCTACCTCATAACCGTCCATCTCGAGGTGGATTGTGTCCTGTATACAATTGTGTTACCAGAAGGCTAATAAGACCTTAGGGGGTAAGCCTAAGGCTCATTCCACCAGGGGCAAAGCTGCCACGGTGCTTTGCTCCATAATGTTCCAATTGCAGAAATCTGCAAGGCGGCCACTTGGAAGTCGGTCCATACCTTTGCTAAGTATTACTGTCTGGACACTGATGCCAGGACAGACGCTCAGGTTGGGCAGGCTTCGCTGCGAAATCTGTTCGCACAATAGTGGTGTTATTTCTTTTTTCTCCCCCGCCGCTTTGGTTTGGGGATGGGCTTGCCATTCTATTCACTAGATTATGACTATACACAGAGATCCCCTACTACAGAAGGAGTAGTTTCTGTCCTGTAACTCCAGTTCTGTAGTAGGGGTATCTCTGTTATAGTCATAAGCGCCCGTCCTCTTCCCTGGTGGAGAGAGATATTCATGTAAGGAATGCTACAGGTCTGGCGTGTTACGCCGTCAAAAAGAACTGAAAGTAAAAGGGATCTGCAGTGCATCTTGGGATACTGTGAGACTTCTGGAAAGTTCTCTTAAAGGCACAGTATCTTGTTCTGAGCCACATAATGGCAGCCTATGGGGCTAGTCTGTCCACTGCTTCCTCTCTATAATTTTGCTGGTAAAGGCAAGGTTTTTCTCTGTGGAGAAATCTGGACAGGCTGTGCTGTTTGTGGATTTTTGGTGGAATTTCTAGTTGAAGTACTGGACAGTGTAGCCTGTGGATATAGGCTGCATTATCTGTCTTTAAATTTTCTCTTAAGTGTCTGTGCAGTTCTGCACGTTTTTGACAATTTAAGAGATTATTTTTGATTGCACCGGGGTCCATGCACATGGGCGGGACTATTCACTAGATTATGACTATAACAGAGATACCCCTACTACAGAACTGGAGTTACAGGACAGAAACTACTCCTTCCCTCATAGGTCTTATTTGGGGAGAGGAAGAGAGCTCATTACGGTATCCAATTATCATTGCTATAGCAGTATTAATTCGATCTACAGAAGGCCCCTATCTGACACGGTCTATTAATTGCTCGAACATCATCCGGGCCATTTGGTCCCATGTAGTCATCTCCCATTGAACCATAAGCTGATGCGAAAGCTTATTTATAAGGCAAAGAAGCTGGCCTTCAGAAAAATTATGAATATGGTTGATCGTGTCTTCTACTTCCATTTCTAAAACACTTAACCAATTTAATACCATCAATCTTATCGCATCCTGACGAAACTGAGGTACAGTAGAGCGAAGAACTCGAGGAGTTGGAACAGATGCAGAAAGTACAGAATCATTAGACATTTGAAGTGCAACGGCCTGAGGTGGAGGCACAGAGGCTCGGGTGGGGGTGCAGTGGCCTGGTTTGGGGGTGCAGTGCCCTGAGTTGGAGAGGGTAAAGAGTGTACTGGTTGAAAAATTGGGGGCTGAACAACCGCAGGCAAAGGAGGTGGAACCAGAGGTACAAGGGGAACAACAGTCAATGGTGCACGGTGAAGAGGTGTTAAAGGTACAAATGGGGGTGGGGGTCGTTCTATCAACAACCCATCAATATCTGAATCCACATCTTCTTGGTGGACCTGAACTGCTACAGTTTGTCTAACTATATATTCCTTAGATGTTAATAATCTATGCTCCCTATCTAAACATTCCTTTTTCTCCTGAACTTCCCTATCTTTTTATTCCTAATACTTCAGATACTGTTTTCCTCTTCTGTTTCCTTTGTACATTCTCCCTTCTGTATTGAGCTGCCGCTCCCTCACTTCTTTTCTCCACATACGCAAACTGTCAAACACAGCTGCCCTAACTTTCTTAAAAAACAATTGATTCTCTAAATACTAGTTTGTGAGGGTCTATAGTTCCCTCTAATCGCCATCTCAACTGGGGGTCCCCTTTTGTGTATTTATTCCATAATGTATTATACATGATGGGACAAATACCATATTTGATGTAGATATCAAAATTTGCTGTACCTTCTGGTGGCGTCTGCTGACTTGCTTCCAAAAGGCTCTGCTTCTTGCAGCAGCAACAACAAAACTTCCAAAGGGTGCTAAACACAAGCATGTTCTATAAGAGAATAAACTTCTACACAGAGAGAAATAAAAAATATTCTCACATTTACCTGTAAGAGAACTGTTAGTCAAAACAAATGGCAAGTCTCAAAATAAATCTTAGATCTCAAAATACCAAACAGAACCTGGGTTTCAAAATTCAAAACAGTCCGAAAGGATTACCAAATTCCAAACAGATTACCAATCGAATACCAAGTCAAGCAAAGATCAAACGGATCCAGAACAAATGAACCGGTTCAATACAGCTTTACCTCATGCGTAGTCTTTGCCTCCCACCTGTCTCCTCCCTGATCCAAAAAATGACAATCCGAAGGCCCAAGTCAAGGCTAGCAGCGGCCGCGAAGATCAGAGTTGGAGAGCTGAAAAATCACTTTAGACCACAAGCAACACTAATCTCATCAGGTGGGGCGCTCCTCAGCGAAGTTCGTCTTACCGACCTGACCTCCTGCCCCGGGCCGACTGCCAGCGCTTGATGGGGCCACACGCTAGGCGCCAGTTTGTGAAGCAGATTAACCTATAAACTGCTGGTGCAGGGATCACCACTTCGCCACGGGTTCTTTATCAAGTGAGGAGGATACGACACTGGAGCAAAATCAAGTCATGGGTAGTTTATTCATTCATGAATGGGTCTCTATCCGACCTGTACCATCAAGATACCGAGGACAGAGCACACTGAACTATAGTTACATGGGTTTATATAGCGAAAACCAAAGACCAGGAACGCCCAGAGGTAAATAAGGCTCTGGGAAGAACACACAGATGAGACAATCGGTTACAATCAACCTTGGTGTTTGTGTAAGTGTCTCATCTGGATGCTGCATAACAAGATAGGTTTATCTGAACAAACTTTAACTAAGGCTTTACCATTGTTTAAAACGCACTCAAAACCCACAGTGCAGACCTCAGCTATTCTTTTGTGCTGACTTTGCATGTTTATGCAGCCTACAATGTCTCGACTTTAGCTCCGTGACCTAATGTTTATACAGGTGGCTTCAGGGACAGAGTCAGGCTGAAAAACAGGTCAAAGGTGAGTATGGATGAAGCATAGCTGAATCAGAAAACTAGAGATTCAGATTTTAAGGTTGCACAGATTGACTTTTTCAGCTGAAGGAGTATTTCAGTTGGAAAGCAGATCCAGGTGCAACTGTGATGGATGCATTTCAACAGGTGTGGAAAGGGAGGAAGGGCGATGCCTTTCCACCTTTCGCGATGATTCAGAGAGCATTATTGAAGTTGAGACAGGAGTAGAGTCAAAATGTTCTGGTGATGTCCTTTTGGGTGTCTCAGGTTTGGTTTCCATCAGTAATGGAACTAGCTTGTGCAGAAGCTATGTTGATGCCCGCGAAGAGTCTAGTCAGAAATGCAGAACCTACTTGCTTGGAAGGTGTCAGGAGATCCTTCGAAGTCGAAGGACTTTCGGAGAAGGCTGCAGAGTTATTGGAGGAATCATGGGCTCACGGAAGGAGGAGTAGATACAAAGGTCTATGGTGTGTGGGGGTCTAGTTGGTGCATGGCAAGGGGTCTGGATCCCGTGGAGGCTCCTGTAGTAGAAGTGGTTAATTTTTTGACTGAGCAGTTTCATGTAGGCTTGGAATTCAGGACTATAACTTGTTACAGGTCTGCAATTTCAGCTGGACACTCACAGGTAAATGGGAGATCTTTAGGAAGAAATGTAATATGTAGGATTCTTAAAAGTATAAGGATAGAGAGACCTCCTAAGACACGGTATAGTGTTCTATGGGATATAAATTCTATGTTGTCTTTATTTTTACAGTGGCCAGGTAATAGTTTTTTAGATATTAAGACTATCTGAAAAATTAGCATGTTTGTTTGTTTCTTGTAAGAGGATGTCGGATGTGATAGCGTTGGCAATAGACAAGATGTCAGTAGGACCAGATGGTGTATATTTTGAAATTTATAAAAGAACAAAGACAAAAAGAACAAAGACAGTCTAGTTCTGTATTTTATCCTACATATAGGGAAGAGAAGTTGCGTGTAGTGAATTGTTTGAACAAATATGAAAGCAGGGTCTTAGAAAATAGAGATGGAGATAATCAGCTTTTGATTACTTATGTGAAACCATTTCTAGTGGCAAGTACTGCTACTATTTCTGGATGGGTTAGAAAGTGATTAGAGTGTGGAATAGATGTGGAAAAGTACAAATCACATTCTATACGTGGCGCAATGGCAAGCAAAATGTATTTATCAGGTGGACGATTAGAGGAAACTTTAAAAGCAGCAGATTGGGCAAAAGCAGAAACTTTTTCTAGACATTATTTTAGACCCATTAGGCATGTGGCAAATGTAGTTTTGAAAGGCTTTGAACATGCATAATGATAGCCGCCAGTCTTGTAATGGAATGGCGATTTTCCAAGTGTAATGAAATGAGAATCAAGATTTCATTAAAGGCAGAGGCTAACATCATCCTGCTCTCCCCAACCCAGTTGGGTAAGCAGTGGAGGGGATAGGTTACATTTTTTTAAATATATTTTGTGGAGTTAATGTTTTTAAAAAAAAGGATAGGATAGATTTGATGTTGTGATTTTATTTAGACAGATTGAGAAGGAAGTTATGTGAAAAAGATGGAAGATTAAAGAAGAGCGTTGCAGGGGAAGTTTGAGTTTTTTTGGCATTGAAAGAGGAAAATGTTGGGAGAAAGGAGTATCTGATTGACTACTAGTTGCAGATTCCTTAATGTAGAATTATCCCCAGGCGTGAGACTGGATCCAGAATTTTTTTTGCCACAGCATCCCAGCGCGCCGGGGTGACAGCATCACGCGACTCCGCCCTCGCGTTGTCTGCTTACGTGACGTCAGCGAGGTCACATAAGTCCCACCCCGTCACGCCTACGTCCGATTTTAGGTCTCGACCTAAAGCTTTGCTTAGCAATGCTTATTTGTCGAGATTCTAATATGCGGTCTGAAAAGTCTGCCAAAACTGCGGATTAGACACAGTTCATGTGAGACGGGCGCGTGCACGAGGCCAGCCACGTGTAACACCACCATTTGTCTGTGCCTCGGCATCGGACTTCAAAGGCTGCCGCTCCCCCGGCATCATACTTCAAAGGAATGCGCTCCCGCTCCCCCAGCCCCCTGCCACAGCAATGCCGAGAGCTTGTTTCTTGTGTGGCTTCGAGGTTCTTTTTATTCTTGATTTTAAGTTTATTAAACTACTTGTTCCTTTCTCTTTTTGTTTCTGTTCTTTCTTTATAGTCTTCACTTCATTTTTCTTTGCTGTTTTCAGCTTATTTCATCCATTCTCCTTTTTGTAAGTTTTTCTCTTTCTTTCTTTAGTCTATTATCCTCTTCGCAGATATCTTTTATATTTTTATCTTTATTACCTTTCTTCCATATCTTGCATTTACTTCCTTTCCCCTGCCTAGCTCCCTTCCTCCTTGCCGTACATTTTATATTTCTTACATGTCTTATTTCACCATTTAGTTATCCCTTGATCGTTTAACCCTTCCTTGTTTAAATATGTATTTCCTTCTTTATTTTTCTTGGGAAACGTTTTTCATTCAGCCTGTAATTCAGTTTCTTTCCTTTTTGTGATGGGTTTCCTCTTTATTACCTTTGTCGTTCTCTCTCACCTTCGTTTCTTTCATTGCCTCTTCCTTTCTAATTTCATTGCTTCTACAGGTTCACTTTTCAATGCCGTCCTTCTTTGCCTTTTTCGTTCCAGTCTCGTTCCTAATGTCGTTTCCCCTTTCTTTCGCCCTCTTTGTTGCTTCTTCTTTCCCTTTCTTCCCCCTCCTTTTTCCCTCTTTCCCCTCTCCCATGCTCCCTGTTCTACTAGACCAGCCGTTGCCCTTACCTCGCTCTCCTCCTGCCCCCTCACCTCGCCATCCTGCCCGATTCTGGGCTGCAAGAGCAGCAGCAGCTCGCGTGGCAGATTGCCGCCTAATTCGTTTAGAGGAGAAAACTTAATTGAATTAAGTTTTTCACAACTTCTGCAGCCTGACAGTTGGAGCCCTCTTTCAGCGGCTCTCCTCCATCTCCTTGATCTAATTAACTTGTTTAGCAACCTGCCTTAGTCCAAAAAACCAGCAGCGGACCCTGGCCCTAGCAGCTGAGGGCAGGGAGGGAGCCAGAGGGTGCTTTAAAAGAGATCTCCAGACCTGACAGATTGAAAGGTTACAGAAGAAAAGCGGACACTTCTGATACGAGGACATTAGAATATCCCATTTCTGAGCAGTGGTACCATGCATAGGGCACATATGTGATGGGTGAATGCAGGCCACCAGTGACGCCAACAGAGGCACATATTCACAGCATTTGTAGCAGATGCCATTCACTGCAGTCCAAGGCAGGGCTCCGATAACCGGCATTGCCAATGTTATTAAATATATTATATAGGTTAGCCAGCAATAGCCATAAGATAACCTTTTCCATCTTGCTATGGAAATCTCTTTAATCGCCGATTGTAAACCTCCTTAAAACGCTTCATGAACAATACAAGGTGACATCTCTTTGAGAAGAATCTAGAATTTGTAATTATTTTTTTGCTTTACTTTCTGCAGAAATAATAGTTTTGTGCATATCAATCATATTTTATGACAAAACGTACTTTATTCACATGTTCTCCATTACTTCATCTCTGTGCAAGGAGAATGTTTCTCACTCGGTAGTACTGGCCCGGATGTGTTGTTGCACAGAACTCTACTGACAGGTTCCTTGGCCTAGTTGCGCCTCATAAAACTTCAAAAAGAAACATATTTGAAAATGTCCTTATATGAATGGAAGCCTTATTCCGTATATAAAACCTGTCCAAAATCTCCATAACAGTTTTTATTGGTCGTCTGCAATAAGATTATGTATCTAATCAAGTTCAAGGACACAATCCGTGGTGCCAGAGCCAGGAAACTGTATAAAAGGTTAGGCAACCAAATTAGCACTGCTATTTGAACAAAGAAATTGATACCTTTTTAAACTCCTTTGATCTGTTTCCCTACAGTGAACAGTCTTAAGTAAATATTGTCGGCAGCATGTTTACTGTTTGCACAGCAATAGTTCTTTACAGAAAGCAAAAACGTATCTGCTCAGGGGCACTACCACATCACTCAGGGGCACCACTCAGGGGTACCACCACATCACTCTAGAACACCACCACATCACTCGGGGAACACCACCACATCACTCGGGAACACCACCACATCACTCGGGAACACCACCACATCACTCGGGAACACCACCACATCACTCGGGAACACCACCACATCACTCGGGAACACCACCACATCACTCGGGAACACCACCACATCACTCGGGGGCACCACCACATCACTCGGGGGCACCACCACATCACTCGGGGGCACCACCACATCACTCGGGGGCACCACCACATCACTCGGGGGCACCACCACATCACTCGGGGGCACCACCACATCACTCGGGGGCACCACCACATCACTCGGGGGCACCACCACATCACTCGGGGGCACCACCACATCACTCGGGGGCACCACCACATCACTCGGGGGCACCACCACATCACTCGGGGGCACCACCACATCACTCGGGAGCACCACCACATCACTCGGGAGCACCACCACATCACTCGGGAGCACCACCACATCACTCGGGAGCACCACCACATCACTCGGGAGCACCACCACATCACTCGGGAGCACCACCACATCACTCGGGAGCACCACCACATCACTCGGGGGCACCACCACATCACTCGGGGGCACCACCACATCACTCGGGGGCACCACCACATCACTCGGGGGCACCACCACATCACTCGGGGGCACCACCACATCACTCGGGGGCACCACCACATCACTCGGGGGCACCACCACATCACTCGGGGGCACCACCACATCACTCGGGGGCACCACCACATCACTCGGGAGCACCACCACATCACTCGGGAGCACCACCACATCACTCGGGAGCACCACCACATCACTCGGGAGCACCACCACATCACTCGCGGGGGCACCACCACATCACTCGCGGGGGCACCACCACATCACTCGCGGGGACACCACCACATCACTCGCGGGGACACCACCACATCACTCGCGGGGACACCACCACATCACTCGCGGGGACACCACCACATCACTCGCGGGGACACCACCACATCACTCGCGGGGACACCACCACATCACTCGCGGGGACACCACCACATCACTCGCGGGAACACCACCACATCACTCGCGGGGACACCACCACATCACTCGCGGGGACACCACCACATCACTCGCGGGGACACCACCACATCACTCGCGGGGACACCACCACATCACTCGCGGGGACACCACCACATCACTCGCGGGGACACCACCACATCACTCGCGGGGACACCACCACATCACTCGCGGGGACACCACCACATCACTCGCGGGGACACCACCACATCACTCGCGGGGACACCACCACATCACTCGCGGGGACACCACCACATCACTCGCGGGGACACCACCACATCACTCGCGGGGACACCACCACATCACTCGCGGGGACACCACCACATCACTCGCGGGGACACCACCACACCACACCACCACATCACTCGGGGCACCACTCTGGACACCACCACATCACTCGGGGCACCACTCTGGACACCACCACATCACTCGGGGCACCACTCTGGACACCACCACATCACTCGGGGGACACCACCCCATCACTTGGGGGACACCACCCCATCACTCGGGGGACACCACCCCATCACTCGGGGGACACCACCCCATCACTCGGGGGACACCACCCCATCACTCGGGGGACACCACCCCATCACTCGGGGGACACCACCCCATCACTCGGGTGCTAAAAGTGTCTACTCCTGACAGTGGTCCATGTGGCCCTGTCTTGTACATATCCCCTGTAAATTCTGCCCGTGCCTGTTGGCACATTGTAGTGTGTGTTTTTATCTAAATGTGTAACCTTGTGTGGAGTTTCCTTTGTGGTGGGCCTTGGGTGTTGTTGCTGGGTGCATGCGCCACTCGGGGGGGGGGGGGGGGGGGGGGAAGAGGGTCGTCAACACCACTCGGGGGGCACCACCCGGGGGGGGCACCACCGCATCATTCGGGGGGGCAGGGGCATCACCGCATCACTTGGGGGGGGGGGGGCGGAGCACCACCACACCACTCGGGGGGCACCTCCGCATCACTTGGGGGGGGGGGGGGGCCCCACCGCACCACTTCGGGGGGCCCACCGCACCACTCGGGGGGGGGGGGGGTGGCGCGGGGGCACCACTCGGGGGGGGGGGGGGGGGCACCACGGGCACCACTCTTTGGGAGGGCACCACCGCACCACTCTGGGGGGGGAGGGCACCACCGGACCACTTGGGGGGGGGGGGGGCACCACCGCACCACTGGGGAGGGGGGGCACCACCGCACCACTGGGGGGGGCACCACCTGATCACTCGGGGGGGGGGGGGGGAGAGAACCACCGCATCACTCGGGGGGGGGGGGGGGGGGGGAACCACCGCATCACTCGGGGGGGGGGGGGGGGGGAAGGGGCACCACCGCACCACTCGGGGGGGCACCACCACATCACTCGGGGGGCAACCACTCGGGGGCACCACCACATCACTCGGGTGGCACCACCACATCACTCGGGGGGAGGACACCGCATCACTCGGGCGGGGGGGGGGGAGGGGCACCAACGCATCACTCGGGGGCACCAACGCATCACTCGGGGGGCACCAACACATCACTCGGGGGCACCACTCGGGGGCACCACCACATCACTCGGGTGGCACCACCGCATCACTCGGTGGGGGGGCACCACTCGGGGGGGGCACCACTCTTTGGGAGGGCACCACCGCACCACTCTGGGGGGGAGGGCACCACCGGACCACTTGGGGGGGGGGGGGGGCACCACCGCACCACTCGGGGGGGGGGGGGGCACCACCGGATCACTCGGGGGGGGGGGGGGAAGAGAACCACCGCATCACTCGGGGGGGGGGGGGGCACCACCGCACCACTCGGGGGCACCACCACATCACTCAGGGGGGGGGGCACCACTCGGGGGCACCACCACATCACTCGGGTGGCACCACCACATCACTCGGGTGGCACCACCACATCACTCTGGGTGGCACCACCACATCACTCTGGGTGGCACCACCACATCACTCTGGGTGGCACCACCACATCACTCTGGGTGGCACCACCACATCACTCTGGGTGGCACCACCACATCACTCTGGGTGGCACCACCACATCACTCTGGGTGGCACCACCACATCACTCTGGGTGGCACCACCACATCACTCTGGGGTGGCACCACCACATCACTCTGGGGGGCACCACCACATCACTCTGGGGGCACCACCACATCACTCTGGGGGGCACCACCACATCACTCTGGGGGGCACCACCACATCACTCTGGGGGGCACCACCACATCACTCTGGGGGGCACCACCACATCACTCTGGGGGGACCACCACATCACTCTGGGGGGCACCACCACATCACTCTGGGGGGCACCACCACATCACTCTGGGGGGCACCACCACATCACTCTGGGGGGCACCACCACATCACTCTGGGGGGCACCACCACATCACTCTGGGGGGCACCACCACATCACTCTGGGGGCACCACCACATCACTCTGGGGGCACCACCACATCACTCTGGGGGGCACCACCACATCACTCTGGGGGGCACCACCACATCACTCTGGGGGGCACCACCACATCACTCTGGGGGGCACCACCACATCACTCTGGGGGGCACCACCACATCACTCTGGGGGCACCACCACATCACTCTGGGGGGCACCACCACATCACTCTGGGGGGCACCACCACATCACTCTGGGGGGCACCACCACATCACTCTGGGGGGCACCACCACATCACTCTGGGGGGCACCACCACATCACTCTGGGGGGCACCACCACATCACTCTGGGGGGGGGGGGGGGAGAACACCGCATCACTCTGGGGGGGGGGCACCATCGCATCACTCTGGGGGGGGGGGGCACCATCGCATCACTCTGGGGGGGGGGGGCACCATCGCATCACTCTGGGGGGGGGGGGCACCATCGCATCACTCGGGGGGGGGGGGGGGGGCACCATCGCATCACTCGGGGGCACCAACACATCACTCGGGGGCACCACTCGGGGGCTACACCACATCACTCGGGTGGCACCACCGCATCACTCGGGGGGGGGGGGCACCACCGCATCACTCGGGGGGGGGGGGGGGGGAAGGGGCACCACCGCACCACTCGGGGGCACCACCACATCACTCGGGGGGGGGGGGGGGGGCACCACTCGGGTGGCACCACCACATCACTCTGGGGGCACCACCACATCACTCTGGGGGCACCACCACATCACTCTGGGGGCACCACCACTTCACTCTGGGGGCACCACCACTTCACTCTGGGGGCACCACCACATCACTCGGGGGGGGCACCACCACATCACTCGGGTGGCACCACCACATCACTCGGGTGGCACCACCACATCACTCGGGGGGAGGACACCGCATCACTCGGGGGGGGGGGGGCACCAACGCATCACTCGGGGGGCACCAACGCATCACTCGGGGGCACCACCACATCACTCGGGTGGCACCACCGCATCACTCGGTGGGGGGGGCACCACTCGGGGGGGGGCACCACTCTTTGGGAGGGCACCACCGCACCACTCTGGGGGGGAGGGCACCACCGGACCACTTGGGGGGGGGGGGGGGGGCACCACCGCACCACTCGGGGGGGGGGGGGGCACCACCGGATCACTCGGGGGGGGGGGGGGGGGGAGAGAACCACCGCATCACTCGGGGGGGGGGGGCACCACCGCACCACTCGGGGGCACCACCACATCACTCAGGGGGGGGGGGGGCACCACTCGGGGGCACCACCACATCACTCGGGTGGCACCACCACATCACTCGGGTGGCACCACCACATCACTCGGGTGGCACCACCACATCACTCGGGGTGGCACCACCACATCACTCGGGTGGCACCACCACATCACTCTGGTGGCACCACCACATCACTCGGGTGGCACCACCACATCACTCGGGTGGCACCACCACATCACTCTGGGTGGCACCACCACATCACTCTGGGTGGCACCACCACATCACTCTGGGTGGCACCACCACATCACTCTGGGTGGCACCACCACATCACTCTGGGTGGCACCACCACATCACTCTGGGTGGCACCACCACATCACTCTGGGTGGCACCACCACATCACTCTGGGTGGCACCACCACATCACTCTGGGGGGCACCACCACATCACTCTGGGGGGCACCACCACATCACTCTGGGGGGCACCACCACATCACTCTGGGGGGCACCACCACATCACTCTGGGGGCACCACCACATCACTCTGGGGGGCACCACCACATCACTCTGGGGGGCACCACCACATCACTCTGGGGGGCACCACCACATCACTCTGGGGGGCACCACCACATCACTCTGGGGGGCACCACCACATCACTCTGGGGGGCACCACCACATCACTCTGGGGGCACCACCACATCACTCTGGGGGCACCACCACATCACTCTGGGGCACCACCACATCACTCTGGGGGGCACCACCACATCACTCTGGGGGGCACCACCACATCACTCTGGGGGGCACCACCACATCACTCTGGGGGGCACCACCACATCACTCTGGGGGGCACCACCACATCACTCTGGGGGGGGGAGAACACCGCATCACTCTGGGGGGGGGGGGCACCATCGCATCACTCTGGGGGGGGGGGGCACCATCGCATCACTCTGGGGGGGGGGCACCATCGCATCACTCTGGGGGGGGCACCATCGCATCACTCTGGGGGGGGGGGGCACCAACACATCACTCGGGGGCACCACTCGGGGGCTACACCGCATCACTCGGGTGGCACCACCGCATCACTCGGGGGGGGGGGCACCACCGCATCACTCGGGGGGGGGGGGGGGGGGGGCACCACCGCATCACCCAGGGGGCACCACCGCATCACCCAGGGGGCACCACCACATCACACGGGGGCACCACTCGGGGGCACCACCACACCACTCGGGGGCACCACCACACCACTCGGGGCACCACCACACCACTCGGGGAACACCACCACACCACTCGGGGAACACCACCACACCACTCGGGGAACACCACCACACCACTCGGGGAACACCACCACACCACTCGGGGGACACCACCACACCACTCGGGGGACACCACCACACCACTCGGGGGACACCACCACATCCCTCGGGGGACACCACCACATCCCTCGGGGGACACCACCACATCCCTCGGGGGACACCACCACATCACTCGGGGGACACCACCACATCACTCGGGGGACACCACCACATCACTCGGGGGACACCACCACATCACTCGGGGGACCCCACCACATCACTCGGGGGACCCCACCACATCACCTCGGGGGACACCACCACATCACTCGGGGGACACCACCCGGGGACACCACCACATCACTCGGGGAACACCACCACATCACTCGGGGGACACCACCACATCACTCGGGGAACACCACCACATCACTCGGGGAACACCACCACATCACTCGGGGAACACCACCCCATCACTCGGGAACACCACCCCATCACTCGGGGACACCACCCCATCACTCGGGGACACCACCCCATCACTCGGGAACACCACCACATCACTCGGGAACACTACTCGGGGGCACCACCACATCACTCGGGAACACTACTCGGGGGCACCACCACATCACTCGGGTGCTAAAAGTGTCTATTCTGACAGTGGTCCATGTGGCCCTGTCTTGTACATATCCCTTGTAAATTCTGCCCGTGCCTGTTGGCGCATTGTAAAGTGTGTTTTTATCTAAATGTGTAACCTTGTGTGGAGTTTCCTTTGTGGTGGGCCTTGGGTGTTGTTGCTGGGTGCATGCGCCACTCGGGGGGAGGGTGTTGGGGGGGGTTGGTCAACACCACTCGGGGGGCACCACCCGGGGGGGGGCCGCACCAGCT